>NC_051334.1:45276231-45399731 GCF_015220235.1 Choloepus didactylus | reverse complement strand
TTTATCTCATAGTTCTGTCCATCAGAAGTCCAGGCAGGTTCTGCTTGGGGTGTCACAAGACTGAAATCTAAGTATTGGCTGGGCTGTAATCTTGTCTAGAGGTTTTGGAGAAGACTCTGATTCCAAGCTCATTTGGATTTTGGAAAAATCTAATTCCTTGCTATTGTAGACCTGAGGTCCCTGCTTCCTTGTTGGATGTCAACTGGGGCTACTCTCTGCTTCAAGAGGCCACCTGAATTCCTTCTCATGTGACCCCCTCCATCTTCAAACTAGAAAGGGCCATTGAGTCCTTCTCATGTGTTGAATCTCTGACTTCTTCTGACACCAGGTTGTGAAAACTCTGCTTTTAAAGGGCTCACTTATTGGGACAGTTCCACTCCAACAAATATCTGTATCTTAAGATCAACTGATGTGGAACTTTGATTACTTCTGCACAGTCCCTTCAAAGTAGTGAAAGGACTCTCTCTCGAGTATATACCTAGGAGTAGAATTATTGAGTCCCTCCTCTCCATTTGGAGTGGAATTACTGGGACCCTCCTGTCTGGGTCCCTCTCTCTATTTTAAGGATTGGTATTAATTCTTCTTTAAATGTTTAGTAGAATTAACCAGTGCTGCCATTTGGACTAGATTTTTCTTTGGAGAAAATTGTAAATTACTAATGTAATCTCTTTACTTGTAGATCTATTCAGATTTTCCATTTCTTCTTGAGTCAGTTTTGGTAGTTTGTATCTCTGTAGAACTTTGTCCAATTTACCTAAATTATCTAATTTGTTATCATAGAGTTGGTCATAATATGCCTTTATAATCCATTTTATTTCTGTAAGGTTGATGGTAATGCCTCCTTTCATTCCTGATTTTAGTCATTTGAGTCTTCTCTTATTTTTCTTGGTCAAGTAGTCAAAGCTTTGCCATTTTTGTTGATCTTTTAAAATAATCCACTTTTAGTTTCATTGATTTTCTGTATTGTTTTTCTATTCTCTTTTCCATCTATTTATATTCTAATCCTTTTTTATTTCCTTCCTTATGCTTCCTTTTCTTTAGTTTGTTCTTCTTTTTCCAGTGTCTTAAGATGGAAGATTAGGTTATTAGCTTGAAATCTTTCTTCTTTTTAAATTTATGCATTTATAACTACAAATTTCCCTCTAAGCATTGCTTTAGCTGTATCCAATACTTTTTGGTATGCCTTGTCTTCATTTCCATTCATCTCAGCTTTTTTCTTATTTCCTTTGTGATTTAGCCCATTAATTATTTAGGAGTGTGTTATTTAATTTCTCCATGTTTGTGAATTTTCCGCTTTTTCTTCTGTTATTGATTTCTAATTTCATTAAATTGATGCCATTAAATTAAACTGTATGATCTCAATCCTTTTAGGTTTATTGAGAGTTGTTTTATGGTCTAACCTATGGTCTATTTTGGAGAATGTTACATGTGCACTTGAGAAGCATGTGTATTCAGCTGTTGTTGGATGGAATGCTCTATAGATGTCTGTTAGATCTAGTTGGTTTATAGTATTGTTCAAGTCTTCTATTTTCTGGTTGAGTTCAAAATACTGTTATAATATTACTTGAAATAATTCTCTGTGATTATGGCAGAAACTTGAAATGAATCAAGTTCATTTGTTTCAGTTTGTTTTTTCTATTTAGGGAGTGTGATTTTCTTCTTGATTTTTTAAATTATGTAAAACATTAACATGTTTCCAAAGTCAAAGATATGGGAAAAATAAATGAGATAAGATACATTCATACAGATTTAACTTTCATCATTACCTTTCCCTTGTCTATAGGTTACATTTTTATTAGTTTTTTGTATATACTTCATTGTTTCTTTTTGAAAATAGAAGCATATACTTATATATAAATATCTTCCCTCTCTCCTCCCTCTGCTCTTCTATATCTTACCTTTTCACTTAGCAACACATCCCATAGAACACTTCCTAGTGGAACATGGAGCTCTTTCTTATTTAAGAGAGTTTTAAAAAATTGTAAAGAAAAAATTGAGCATAATTAAATAACTTTGTTATTAAATGGCATATAAACATTTTTACTAAAATATTCTAATTTACCAGCTCATTACAGGTATCATTTCTTGTTTAGATCCTTAAATCTTCAGGAAATGGCAATCTCTCTGTCTGTGTGAGACCAGTTCAGAAAGTTGGATTTTGTTTTAGAGCTTCAAGTCTTGTTCACTGCCATCCATTTCTTTCTTCTCCACATAGGTCACTAATAGCTTACAGACTCCCTCAGCAATTTCACCATGTCATAATATTGTATGTAAGATGGATGAGAGTTGATAGCTAAAGGAGGCTGAGGCAACATATGGTGAAAAGCAGATCAATACAAGGAGAATTGGTTAATTTTCCACTGACGTAGCAAAGTTTATTTGGGGATGTCTTTGAGAGCATCTTTATTTTAAAGTAATAACTGAGCACCATGCTTTAATGTAGAAACAGAAATAACTTACAATAGCCCTGGTAGGACCTAGCCATTAAATATCACCAGATTTAGCAAATAAAAATACAGGATGCCCAGTTAAATTTGAATTTCAGAGAAACAATGAAAATTTTTTTTTAGTATAAGCATACCTCAAATAATATACTAAAAAGTATAATTCAAATTTAACTGGGCACCCAGTGTTTTATAAAGCAATTCTACTTGAAACACAAATCATGTAAGTAATGGCTTTCCTTGTTCTCTGCTTCAAATGAGGAAGTAAATTTGGGCTGCTGTGGAATTAACTCCTCAGACCTGTTAGCCACAGAGTTTTGCACTGGAAGAAGATTGGCTTAGACTTCCTTCTGGCTCATCTTGTTTTTCCATCATAGATGCCCTGTTCTCCAGTTATGCTGAAATACCTGCAATCCCATGCATTAATCATGCAGTCATGATTTTGCACATTCTGTTCCTTATGCTTTTCTTACTTCTTTCCCTCATTCTCTGTTTGACTAATTCCTCCTGGATTTTAGAACAAGAGTTTCATGCTCAGTGTAATGAGTGAAGGCCAAATACAAATATTATGCTAATTCCCATTTTCTTGAAACAGGTAACCATCTTGGTCTACCTTTCATTTTTCTACTTTGCATAGAAACGAGTTCAGAGAAATAGTTCTCTACTATAAGAAAAAGAACAATTCAAGTGTGATGATAAATGGCAGCTGATTCTCATTTCCAATGCTGGGACAACAAGAAGTAGTAATAGTGATTATAGCGATCTAGCAAGCTTAAAACCTTTCTAAAATGGGATAATCACTACTTAATTCTACAAAATGTTGTCACATGGGAATACATGCCTAATACTGTCAAATCATTTGATTTTTCAAGAACAGCCAGAAAACTGAGTTTTTGTGTGTGAAATCTTTCATTTTACAAATATTTTTTCAGCTTTTCTTTTTTTTTTTAAATGTCTAAGTAGGCCAAATAAAGCTCACTTTCAGGCTGGATTCCACCATAGGACCATCAGTTTAAGATCCTGTATTAAATATTTAAATCTGACATCATTTTTGAGAGGTCTGTATCAAGTGCACTTTCTATGGGGTACAGTAGTATCTTGTGCTTAATTCTGTCTGAGCACTGTAGGGTAATGGTCTGCTAACCTGTTATTGTCCCCAAAACCAGAAAAATTTTATTTCATTTTCTTAATCCCAGCAACTTTCAGAGTGACTAAGACATTGTAGGCATTCATGTGAATGAATGAATGAGTAAGCAAGTGAAGGCATCTTGGTCACCTCTTTTTCCTCTTTGGAATTTTCAAGGACCAAAGAATATTAGTGTTTATTCCCCATCCCAGAATGGGGGAAAAAAGGTAATTACTTTGGCCATAAAGTTAGCAGTATTTTGCTGTTTGAGTCTGGTATACTGTGGAAGTTTAATAGTTTTTTCCCTCTTGGAAACCACAAAAGAAGCAGACAATCAAGCTTCTAGAATTTGGCACTATTTTATATTTCTACTTGCAGTGGTTTGTTAAAAAAATGTGACATATTCAGTACAAATGCATTATTGTTAATATTTTATCAGAGAGTTGTTTTCCCTTTGAATATGTCTCATTACAGGCACTGCTACATTATTAACTATAAATGTATTACATCCAAGGACCAATTTCTGCCCCTGCCACTCCCACGCACACAGACTATTTCTGATTCTATAATAGAAGTCAATGGGTAAGTAGATTCATTTAACCTAAATTTACTTTACAACACAATTTGTCGGAATGTACACATTCTTTTATTTGTGGGGTACCTGAAAAATCACATAATACATTTTATGCTCTGCAGCAGAATAAAACAAACAAATGGAGTCAGCTTCATTGTTAATAACAATAGAGCAGCTGCATGGTGACTGCAGACATCACTGGATACATCACCCGGGGACTATCAACCAGTGGTACAATCAAGAATAAATCTCCTTCCAAATTTTCACAAGGAACCAATGATCCATCACATATGCATGCTGTTGTTTACACTCCTCTTTCTGGTAAATGTTTTAAGTCAAATATAATGTCAGAACAAAGACTAAAAGGTAGTTATACTTCAACTCTCCCTACAAAAAAAGCTGCGCTAGGACTAAAGTAGTGTTTATCTATTTGGTAACCATTTCATGAATTTGTAAACAATCATAATTTTAAAAATTCTGAAGCATTAAGTTAAACATGCCTTGAGCAAATGAGAGTGGCAAAGGCAGTGCCATTCCCTGCCTAATTGCAGAGGAAACTTTCAGTGGATGACAGTATGTGGTAGGAAAAATTTGTCGTGGAATTTGACTCACCTTCACCATATATCACATTTGAAATAACCGTGTTTCCAAATCTAGAGGAGAATTAAAAATATAATTCATTGTTGAAATGAAGAATGTAGCAAAGCAGGATCTCGAGGCAGGATCAAATTCCAGAAAGCTTCCAGGCAGCCCCAGCCCCTGCTCTCCCACTGTGCCCTGTGGGTCAGACCCTATTTCTGGCACCTAATGAGCTGCCACTTGGAAATTAACCCTTGTATGATATTCAGAAAATAGTGAAGTTTAACAATTTGAGAATCAGAACCTGTACAATGGAGAAGTCTGGCAAATAGATTTTTTAAAGTACCACAGTTTAAATTTTTCCTCCAAACACTGCACCTAGGAGATTCCAAGAATATACAATGACAGAAATCAGTATCCTTTTTTGTTGTGGAGATTCTTAAATATCCTGTCATAAATTGGTTTTTCATTGTGGAAGAGTCATTTTTCATTGAGGAAGAGTGATTTTTCATTGGGGAAAACCATAAATTGTTTTTTCACTGGGGAAGATTCTTAAATGTCCTGTCATAAATTTATTTTTCATTGGGGAAGGCATCAATTTTTTTTCCAAATTATGGTTTAAGATTTGTAGACAACTGACATGAGAATCTTTGGAGGCTTGTTACACATGAAAATTCCTGGGCCCAGACCTATTGAATCTCCAAGTCTGCCCACTCTGCCAATTCTAGCTGCATCTTACACATATCAGTTTGAGATCCATTGGGCTGGGTGAAACTGAGGGCCCCTTTACCCTACAAAATTCTGTGAAGCACAGATGGTCTTTCCAAAGTTAAGCTTGTTGGTAATGGGAATTTCCACTCCTCTCTTGCAATAGATTTAATAAACCTGAAAATGGTTTCTCAAGATGGGATTTAGTTAACAGATGAGGTGCAGTCCATCTTGGGCTGGAGACCTAGCCATCTTGGGCTACATGAACAAAGAGCATTTAACTATTTATCCGTGGAATCAGATTTAAAATAGATCAATCAAGTAACCTGAGGATCTTTGAACTTCCTGTTATTCCCATGATGAGTATAAGCTTATTTGACATATGTTTCTATGTACCCTCTGTTTATTTTCAACAAATCCAGATTAATCCATGTTAGTTCGTCTCAGGGTGGAGGTTTATTTGTCTTCAAAGCCTAAAGAGGTTGAAGAAGAGTTCACAGAAAGCAAACCGAGGCCTTAAAAGTTTAATGAAGAAGTTGACACTAAGGGAGAGAGGAGCTGTCTCTTCAACAACTCTTTCCCTCTGTGTGATGGTGGGATTAGACAACCCCTGCTTCCCATTGGTGAAGCTGTGGAAGAACTGAAGTCCCTATATTGTTGATAGAGTGTGAAATGGCTCACCCATTTTGGTAAAAGATTTGGCAGTTAATTAAATGTTAATTAAGCATCTTTTCTATGATCTAACGGTTCCAGTTCTAGGTATTCTCCCAAGAGAAATGAAACCATATGTTCATACAAAGACTTGTACTGGAATATTCTTAGCCTTTGTATTCATAATAGCCCAAAACTGGAAATATCCCAGGTGCTCATAAACAGAATGGTTCAATAAACTGTGGTATAGCCATACAATGGAATATATCCACATGGAGTGCATTGGTATATGGTACATTGTGGGAACACAGGCTCAGAAACAACAGAAACGCTCAGTAAATGACCACTTTATTACTTACACAGCACAAAGGATCCAAACGAGCAGGGGAAGTGATCCCATTGTGGATGGTCTCCCAGGGAGGCCAACTGCTCAGGTCAGGATAAGTGGATGGCAACTTTGCATGCCCCACTTCATGTACAAGAGGAGGGAACCTGTGCTGTTTGACTGTTGAGTGTTTATACAACCCAGGAAGGGGGTGGGGGGGCTGCCAATGAGAGTTCCTTCCCTGATAAACAGGATGGGCAGCTTGCTCCTGGTTTGGGGTTTAAGGTATGGTCAGGCCATTCCACTAGACATAACATCTCTCCCTGGGCTGCAGAACGGAAACATATTGAAATATCTGGCCACAATAGAAAAGGAGGTGGGTGTAGGTGAGGGCTGGGAAGTGGCTGCTAGGTGTGTCCCTGGCTTCTCCAACCCCACTCTTGATATACCCAAGAAATAGATGAACTTCAAAATATCATACTGAGTGAAAGAATCCTTATGCAAAAGAGTATGATTGCATTTACATGTTCCTAGGTCTGTTTCATTGTTATTTGTACAGACAGTTTCAGGCTGCCCCACAGGAGAACATGACCCTAAGATTCTGGTTAGTATAGAACTCTGGATTGGGAGAAGAAATCCCAGTTTTGCCACTTTACCAGCTATGTGGCCTCAGACAAAACCTTTCTGAGCTTTAATTTCCTCATCTAGAAAATGAGGGCAATAATGTTTGCCTTGATCCACCTCACTGTAAAGAATATCAATGTGAGACAATCTCATTCTTTTTAAATTTACAATCATTTGACAAACATTGCACCAGACCTTAGGTGCTGGGTGTACAATGATAAATCAATCGTGAAGAATTTCCTGCCCTCATGGGGTAGGAAAACAGAGGTGACCTATAATAAATGAATGAATGAAACAAAATGATGCACATAATAATGAATCATCCATTATCTTCATTGTTTCATCACTACATCATTGAGTGTAATGATGGGAAAGAGCACAGTGAGGAAATAGGAAACTACTTTGAAAGAATAGTTCAGGGAAGTTCCTTGTAAGAGGAGTCATTTAAGACACTAAGTCATTAGGAAAACTGAAGTAACAGTGGAGATGGAGCAGAATAGAGAGATTAGAGATATGTTAGTATTTTATTAAATTCTGTCTATTTTTTTGGATAGGTAATTTTTTCTGTTTGCTAAAGTTGCCAGAAGGCAATATACCAGAAAAGGGTTAGTTTTACAATGGGGATTTATTAGGTTACAAACTTACAGTTCTAAGGTCATGAAAATGTCCTAATTAAGGCATCAACAGGACGATACCTTCTCTGAAGAAAGGCCACTGGCATCCAGGGTTCCTTTGTCACATGGGAAGGCACATGGCAACGTCTGCTGGTCCTCTCCTGGGTTTCATTGCTTTCAGTTTCTGGTTCCAGTGGCCTCCTCTCTGAGTTTCTGTGGGTTCTCTCTTAGCATCTCTGGGGCTTTTCTCTCCAAGCTCTTTCTGGGTGTTTCTCTGTGAGCTCTGTCTGCTTTTCCTGACTTTTATTCTCTCATAAAGAACTCCAGTAAAAGGATTAAGACCCACCTTGAATTAGATGGTTCACATCTCAATTAAAACAATCTAATCAAAAGGTCCCACCCCCAATAGGTCTGCACCCATGGAATGGATTAAAAGAACATGGCCTTTTCTGGGGTACATAACAGCATTCATATGATTCAAAATTCAAAAGACACAAAAAGAAAGAGTGTGAAAGTCCCCCTTCTACTCAGACATCTGGTTCCCCTCCCCAGAAGCAACAAATCATACCAGCCTTTTATATATTTCTATAAATGGGAGCATATTATATATATTGTTGTGTACCTTGCTTTTTTCTTAGCAATATATCTTGGAGATCATACCATGTTAGTATCAAAAGTATTATTTTGATGGCTGCATAGTGTCCCATGGTATGCATGTACCATAATTTGTTTAATCTGTTCCTTAATGATGAACATTTAGTTTGTTTCCAAACTTTTGCTATTAGAAACAATGCTGCATATGCCATTTTGTACATATGTGAGTATATCTGTAGGATAAATTCCTAGAAGTGGAGCTGCTGGGTGCATTTGTAATTTTAATAGGCATTGTCTTTTCCTCCTCCTAGAAATTGTACCAATTTACAGTCCCAACTAGCAAGAAATCTTGTTTCCCTACACTCATGCCAATTATTGGGCTATCACATTTGCAGAACTTTGTGAATCTGATACGTGAAAAGGGTTTCTCAGTGCTGTTTTATTTATTTATATCTCTTATTATGAGCAAAGTCTAACATATTTTCATGTATTTAAGAGCCATTTGTATTTCCTTCACTGAGACTTGCCTATTTGTATCCCTGGCAAGTCTTTCAAGCTTGATGATTTTTTTTTCTTTTAAATTCATTTTATTGAGATATATTCACATACCATGCAGTCATACAAAACAAAGCGTACATTTGATTGTTCACAGTACCATTACATAGTTGTGCATTCATCACCAAAATCAATCCCTGACACCTTCATTACACACATGCAAAACTAACAAGAATAATAATTAAAGTGAAAAAGAGCAATTAAAGTAAAAAAGAACACTGGGTGCCTTTGTTTGTTTGTTTGTTTGTTTGTTTCCTTTCCCCATTTTTCTACTCATCCATCCATAAACTAGACAAAGAGGAGTGTGGTCCATATGGCTTTCCCAATCACATCGTCACCCCTCATGAGCTACATTTTTATACAATCGTCTTCAAGATTCAAGGGTTCTGGGTGGTAGTTTGATAGTTTCAGGTATTTACTGCTAGCTATTCCAATTCATTAGAACCTAAAAAGGGTTGTCTATATTGTGCGTAAGAGTGCCCACCAGAGTGACCTCTCAGCTCCTTTTGGAATCTCTCTGCCACTGGAGCTTATTTCGTTTCCTTTCACATCCCCCTTTTGGTCAAGAAGATGTTCTCCATCCCACAATGCCAGGTCTACATTCCTCCCTGGGATTCATATTCCATGTTGCCAGGGAGATTCACTCCCCTGGGTGTCAGATCCCATGTAGTGGGGAGGGCAATGATTTCACCTGCCAAGTTGGCTTAGCTAGAGAGAGAGGGCCACATCTGAGCAACAAAGAGGTATTTGGGAGGAGGCTCTTAGGCACAATTATAGGGAGGCCTAGCCTCTCCTTTGCAGCAACAGTCTTCCCAAGGGCAAGTCCTGTGGTAGAGGGCTCAACCTAAGTTTGATTTGTGAAAGCTGTTTATATATGTCATTTGAGTTGCAGTCATTTTTTCCAGTTTGTTATTTGTCTTTTGTCTTTGCTTTATGGTGGTATTTGCCATGGAGAGATATGAAATTTTTAGTCATTTATATCAGCATTTCATTTATGGCTCTGGGTTTAGACTCAATCTAGATAGGCCATTCTGCAATTGTAAAAGAGTTCTTGTATGGTTCCTTCTAGTACTTTTTGTCATTCTATATTTTTTGCTTTTAAATCTTGGATCTATTTGCAATAGATGAGAAGTGTATATGCTCAGCAGTAGTCTCAATAGAATTTATTGAATAATCCAGCAATTTCACACTGCTTCAACATGTCACTTTTATCATATACTAAATTTATGCAGGTAATTGTGTCCATTTCTGGACATCCTACTCTGTTGTGATCTGTCTATTCATGCATCAGTATCATATGATGTTAATTATTATAGCTTTATAATAAATTTTAATATTTTATAGATCTAGTTCCCCCTTATTTATCTTCTTTTGAAAAAAAATCCTGTCTACTCTTGATTATTCTTTTTTTCCCACATGAACTCTAGAAGCAGTTTATTTTGAGAGCCCTACTGGCAGTTTTTTATTGGGTTTAGATTAAAGTTATAAATTAAATTAGGGAAAACTAACTATTTCTATGAAGCTGATTCTTCCTATCCAAAAATATGCTATTCCTTTTTATTTTTAAAAGGCTTTTGTGTCCCTTGGGAACACTTAAAAGTTTCTTCATATAGATCATGCACATATATTCTTAAGTATATTCCTAGGTATTTTGTCTTTTTTATTGCTTTTTAAAATGGAGTCTTTTCTTCCAATAGCTCTTGTGCTTGTGTATATAAAGACTATATATTAATTTTGTGTATGAATATTTCTGTCCATTAACTTTCTATCTATAAATCACACAGAATTCTTTTATTATTTATAATAGTTTTCAGTTGATTTTCTTGATTTTTTGGGTATACAACTGTATCAAATGCAAATAATGATAACCTCTCTTTCTCATTTCCAATTTATATCTCTGAGTTATTTCTTTTGCCTAATTACATTAGCTAGCATCTCTAGATTAAGGTTTAATAATAATAATGATAGTGGGCATCCTTGTCTTATTCCAGTCTCAAATGAGAATGCTTCTACTGTTTTCCCATTAAGCTTGATGCATATATGTTTTTATCATGCTATATTTTCTCTTTACTTTTATTTTATTAAGAGATTTTAAAATCAAGAATGGATGTTGAATTTTATTAAATGCTTTTTCAGCCTCTATGAAGAAAATCACATTGTTTTATTTATTTGATCTATTAATATAATTAACTGTTTTAGTAAATTTCCTAATATTGAATTTTCTTGCTTTCCTGGAATTCACCCCTCTGCTCACAGTGTGCTATTCTCTTAATGTAGTTTATTTTATTAGCATTAAAAAAGAAATACTTAGCTTCAGTCAGTTTGGCCTGTAGTTTTCCCTTTTTTGCCCCTGAAATACTTTTAGTGGTAGAAATTACCGTGTTTGCTGGTACATTAGATGTGGAGATTGAGGATAAGGAATGAATTGAGGATACAGTCCATGTTTATATCTCTAGCAGCTAGGGGAATGGTGGTAACTTTTACTGAGCTGGAGAAGATTGGGGGTGGGAGCACCTGACTATGTTCAAGTTGTAAGTGATTCTCTGAGGGAAGTGCTGGGAGGGGGCTTATCAGAATCACCTTATAAGCATTTTCAAAATGCACATGCTGAAGTTAAAATATGCTGTAAACTTCTAATCCAAGATAGTGGACTGAGCCCATCTGTTTATTTCCTATCCCTCTGGAGACCCCATTAAAATGATAATACAGAAATAGAAAATAAATGTATAAGCCTATAATAAAGAAGACACCACAGGCAGGCAGGAGTGTGTGTGCTTGGGAT
The DNA here is from genome assembly GCF_015220235.1 of Choloepus didactylus. Classification (NCBI taxonomy): domain Eukaryota; kingdom Metazoa; phylum Chordata; class Mammalia; order Pilosa; family Megalonychidae; genus Choloepus; species Choloepus didactylus. The sequence continues at coordinate 45,388,155 of NC_051334.1, read as the reverse complement.
GGGGGGAATATCAGTGGACCAGGGATTCTAATAAGTTTCAGCGAGAGGAAAGCCAGTGGAAAGCCGATGACTGATGTGTTGGAGAAGAGGGCTGAGTGGCCTAGAATATGCGTAGTAGGGGCCACAGCCAAAGATGGAGCATACCTTGGAGGGGCTATGAGAATCAAGGGTCGTTTGAAGGTGAAAACAGGGGGATTACCAGATAGCTATGGAGAAATCCTTCTCTCATACCTATGCGTCTCTTATACCCCCCCACAGAATGTCCCATAACTTGGTATCTAATTAATGTCTAAGCAAAATGAACAGCAGTAACAATAATAATACATAAAAAATTAAAAATTGGCAGGTTGATCTCTAAATAAATTTAATAAATGGTCTGGGGAGAAGCACAGCAATCGAGAGCAGAAGTAGCATTAGCTCCGGAGTACAAAGATGGTGACATCTAGCATTTAGGTGTCCCTGGGTATCTTAATTTGCCAGGGTTGCTATGACAAATACCACACACTGGTTAGCTTAAACAGTTTTGGAGACTAGAAGACCATTGGCAGGCTATGCCTTCTCCAAAGTCTGTCATGTTCTGGTGGTGGCTTGCTGGCAATCAATCTCTGCCTGTGCCCATGGCCATCTCTTTCTGTCTCCTCCTGTGGCTACTAATTCCATGTCCAAATTTCTGTTGCTTATAAGAACTCCAGTCATGTAGGACTAAGGCCCACCCTGATTCAGTTTGCCTTCATTTTCATAGGATCTTCGAAGATCCCTTTTACAAATGAGTTTGCACCCACAGGACTTGAACATGTCTTTATGTGGGACATGATTCAATCTATGGCACCAGGACAATAACCTATTCACCCTAAAGTGGAAGAAATTCAGCAGGTCAACAAGACCTACCAAAGGGCAGATAATCTTTAATCTGTTTTCTAGTGCCTCATCCTAAATATGAAAATAAAGAATCACCAAACAATTGGGGAAAGCTGGAAACATGCAAAAGAAAGAAATGCAAAGAAAGTCAATGGAGGAGATAAAAATATGACCATATTCAGAGGGGAAGAGGTGATGGGATGTTGTGTAACTAAGCTAAATTCTCAACTGTCACACCAGTAAGTGAACGGGTAATATCTAAAAATGATAAATAAAGAAAGAGTGGTATAAATAGATTATTTAGAAATACAGAGATAAACACCAGATGTTATTCAAAGAGTAGCAAAAAGAATAGATAAAGGTAGAGCCCCAGGGGAAGGGTGAGAGAAGACAGTCTACAGTATTTGATGTTTTAACTATGTGCAAGTTTTACTTTAATAAATGACATAAACTTATTTAAAAAACAAAACCAGAACACAAAATACACATAGCCAGGAGAATGTGTATTAGTGAAGGGGAGAGGGGAAAATCTGGCACACATATATATAAAAGGCACCCCAGGTGATTCTCCTAAAAATCTCCCCACCACTCACAGCACTATAGATCAAGAGAGGTGCTGGCTTCACCCCAGCAGTAATTGTGAAACAAAGACTCTTGATGTATGCTAAATACCTTGAGGACAAGTTCATATCAACTACCTAGCCCTTCCATAAATAAATATTTTGGGGAGCATGGAGTGTAAACTATGGGAGGACATCAGCTTAGGTTTGATGAGGCTTTTTCAATAAAAATCCAAAACTGAGATTAGTGCTTCTGGCTAAATTTGTAAAAATAAAGTGATCCTGTAATTGGAGTGGGGAAGAAGTAGGAAAAAGCCATAAATAAAACAAACAAACAAAAAAACCCCACAAAAATAAACAAAAATCTTTCAGGTGTCCCAAATATGAAATTACAGTTGCAAAGAACTGGGACCAAACAAGAAAAGGAAAGAGATCTTTCTGGAATTTTACTTGCTGTTCCCAGTATTTAAAATACTCTTCCATAAGATTTTTGCCTGGCAATCACTTTGTTATTCAGGTCTCAGATCAAATGTCATTTCACTTATTAATCCAACAATTAAGTGAGCAGCTTCTCAGTGTGAGGCACTGCTCTAGTTGACTGGAAATTTAGAAGGAAACAATACAAAGTCCTACTCCCAGGTAATTTACATTCTAGTAGGGGTAGGGAGAGAAAGGAAATAACAAATTTAAAACAAATGAGTAAATAGAGTGTCACAGGTTGAGTTCCCCAGGAAGCAGACTCTGAGATGCATCAAAGACAAAACTAAGTCCGAGACCAAATTAACATTTAATTAATTAATTAATTATAATTTATATAAAAATTATAAATTAATATTTATTCATAAACTTGCAGCAAGGGAACCCATCTGCCATTACTTTTGGTTCGGCAGCAGTTCGAAGGTCTTAGAAAGTAGAGCACTTTTTTAAAATAATTAAGATTTTAATGTATAAATATCTATATAGCAGAAGATAATTAATTAACTGATCCTGCTAACAAAGAACATTTATTATTTTTAAACTGTGGCATGAAAAGACTTTTATTTTAAAATATGACAAAACAGCACCAAAATGTCTAAATTAGAAGAAAAATTATGTATTTTAACATTTAAATACATTGTAGACAATACAGAGTTCAGTCTTAACTCTAGAGCCCCTTAAAACTTTTTCTAAAATCCTCATTAGTTTTTTAATGTGATTTTATTGAGATATACTCACACATCATTCAACCCATCCAAAGTATACAATCAGTGGCTCACAGTATCATCACATAGTTGTGCATTCATCACCATGATCAATTTTTTTTTTAATCTTCATTTTATTGAGATATATTCATATACCACGCAGTCATACAAAACAAATCGTACTTTCGATTGTTCACAGTACCATTACATAGTTGTACATTCATCACCCAAATCAATCCCTGACACCTTCATTAGCACACACACAAGAATAGCAAGAATAATAATTAGAGTGAAAAAGAGCAATTGAAGTAAAAAAGAACACTGGGTACCTTTGTCTGTTTGTTTCCTTCCCCTATTTTTCTACTCATCCATCCATAAACTAGACGAAGTGGAGTGTGGTCCTTATGGCTTTCCCAATCCCCTTGTCACCCCTCATAAGCTACATTTTTATACAACTGTCTTCGAGATTCATGGGTTCTGGGTTGTAGTTTGATAGTTTCAGGTATCCACCACCAGCTACCCCAATTCTTTAGAACCTAAAAAGGGTTGTCTAAAGTGTGCGTAAGAGTGCCCACCAGAGTGACCTCTCGGCTCCTTTTGGATTCTCTCTGCCACTGAAGCTTATTTCATTTCCTTTCACATCCCCCTTTTGGTCAAGAAGATGTTCTCCATCCCACGATGCCAGGTCTACATTCCTCCCCGGGAGTCATATTCCACGTTGCCAGGGAGATTCACTCCCCTGGGTGTCTGATCCACCATGATCAATTTTAAAACATTGTCATTACTCAAAAAAAGAAAAAAAAGAAAATAGAAAACCCAAAACATCTCATACCCCTTATTCACCACCCCAATTATTGATCCCTAGTATTGGTGTGGTACATTTGTTACTGTTGAGAAAGAATATTTAAAAAAATACTGCTAGCTATAGTCCATAGTTTTCAGTAGGTACATTTTTTCCCATATACCCCTCTATTACTAACTCCATGTAATAGTGTCATACATTTGTTCTAGTTCGTGAAAAAAATTTTTCTATATTTGTGATGTTAATCACAGAGAAGAGCACATTTTATAGAATAAAATGAGAAATTACTGAGACAGTCTCTGATTGGCAGTGAAACTGCCACTTACCAACTCCTTTTCCACTGGAGGAGCCCCTCCCTTAACGGTTCGAAAAAGTTTCCTTTTCTTCTGTTTGAGCTCCAACCTCCTCATGCTTATTCAGAAGATATTTACTCCACTGCAAGGAAAGTTACTGTTTCCTTTTCCTTTGCAGCACCTGCTAAGGTTGGTTCTGACCAGTTCTAGCCACTGAACATGCTAAGCCTCCATTTTAAGACCAAGTATGATTTGCAACAGAACATGCTCTGCTAAACCCCGCCCCTTAAGCCTACCTTCCCTCAACTGGATTAGCCCATATCATCTCACCCCACTCTTAGCTGCTTCCTTTAGTGTGCCTTCTCCAGATGGTAGAAAACCTCAGACTCCATTTTGTTTGGGGAGACTGATCTGAGTTTTTTCCTCTGGTCTACTTTCTAGTTGACTATGAAATAAACTCTTCCTGTTCTCAAAATCCTGATGACATGGAATTGACTTCTGTGAGCATAGGGCAGATAGGCCCACTTTCAGTGGCAATAATTTGGTGACCCAGATGGGACAGTCATAAAGACCCCTGACCAAGGCTCCACAGCCCCTGTGGGACAGAATTTTCTAATCATAGATCCTGAGTGGCTACCTAGACCAGTTAGTCTAGAGGCTCGATGACCAGGACTTTCTCCCATTCACACTGGTGTTGTCAGCCCTTTAGTGCAGTTTAATTTCAAGAAAAGAAACAGTTCCAGGTAAAGACGTCTTCTGGGTGAGTAACTTCATTAAAGTGCCTATTCTTACATGAACCTGTTTGTTGTGGGTTTTTTCTTGTTTTGTTTTGTTTTTAATTAAGTTAAGATTTTAGGTTCAAGTTCCACTTTGGTACTGGTTTACCAGTAGTATGATCCTTTGTTAGTGAGCTATTCCAGTTTGCTAATGCTGCCATTATGCAAAACACCAGAAATGGATTGGCTTTTATAAAGGAGGTTTATTTGGTTACACAGTTACATTCTTAAGGCAATAAAGTGTCCAAGGTAAGGCATCAACAATTGGGTACCTTCACTGGAGAAAGGCCATTGGTGTCCTGAAAACCTCTGTTAGCTGGGAAGGCACATGGTTAGCATCTGCTTGCTCCCAGGTTGTGTTTCCAAATGGTGCTCTCCAAAATGTCAGCGTCAGCTTTCAATGGTTGTCTTCAAAATGTCTCTCTAAGCTACAGCAGCGAGCTCCTTCTGTCTGAGCTCTTATATAGGACTCCATTGATTAAGTCAAGACCCATGCTGAATGGGCGGGGCCACACCTCTGTGGAAATAATCTAATCAAAGGTATTTACCACAGTTGGGTAGGTAACATCTCCATGGAAACATCCAATCAAGAGGTCACACCCTAATCGAAAAGATTAATCAATCTGCCCCCACAAGATTGCATTAAAGAACACGGTGTTTTGGGGGACATAATACCTCCAAGCAGGCACACACACCATTCCAGGTCCCCTTTTCCAGAGCATGTCCATGCCATTCCAACTCCCCTTTCCAGAGCATTTCCACACCATAACTAAGAATCAAGTTGGTGCTGCTGCACTGTACCTCTCCAATTTCCCATTTTGGTCTTTCTGAATTGCTGGTTTAATTTGTAAACATCTGGTACTCAGTGCTGAAGTTACAACCATGGGAAATGTTAACAGCATAAATAACTACAGCCCTTTAAAATATGTTTTGGGTAATTGGTCTATGTTTAGCTATTAATCAATGATAAAGGAAAAAGACGGTATTTTTCTGTAACACAGCATGACCCCACTATAAATTAGAATCTGGGGAACAGTGGTCAGAGAATGGGTCTCTTAAATATAACACCATATTACAATTGGACTTATATGGTAAAAGAGAAGAAAAATGAGGCAGAATCCCATATGTTCAATCTGTTATGTCTTTGTATCAGAATGAGAATTTACAGAAAAAGTGCAAAATTATGGTTCAAACTAGTGCGTTTTTGTATTTCTGTGTTTCCGAGGATTTGTGCCTGACTCATGGCTAAAGACTTTTAATTGAAGCTACAAGCTTTTTATTTGTGTCTGTCTGTTTGTTAAATATATATATATATTCCTACCTCCAGATGGTAATATCAAATTAACAAATAAAAAATTCTTAGAAGAGTTCTATTCAAATTGCTTAAAGATAAATAAGCATGTGTGTGTATGTGTGTGTGTGTGTGTGTATATATATATATATATATATATATATATATATATTCCTGAGAACCAGAAATTAAAGAAACTGAACTTCTAATATTTCCAACGTAAAAGGAGTTGTCATAGAATTAAATCCAAATGTTTTCAAAATTTAGGTGCATTATTAAGTTTGAGGGATTATCTGATGCTCCAGGCCCTGATTGTTCTGGCCTTTTGGGTGCAGGGTTCAGGGTACTGGTGCTTGTAATTGCCGTGGACAACCTGGTCATTGGAAGGGACCTCTCCAGAGCTTCTGGAAAGAACAGCAACCCCACCCCCACCCCCCACCCCACCCCTGCCCAAGCTCTTTGCCCTTTAAGAAAGCAAAGTGACTTTCAATATGACTGTTAAGGGTGCCCCGGGAAATGACAGAGGCTTTTCCAATTGTCCACATCACATCTTTAGGTGAAATAGATATGATAATTGGAAACAATTATAAATGGGGGCCATATGGGCTCTAACAGATACTAGGGCCACCTATTTTGTCTTAATTTCCCCCATCCTCATTAACTCTCCTCCTCACAATACAGCATCAATTCAAATGGTGGGTATAAGAACAGAGCAAGTTAGGGTGGGGGAAGGCTGAGTGCAGGAGCATGGGAGAGGTGTGGATTTAGTTTGGAGCTCTTTCTAGTAATCCTTAGGATTACAGGTGATAAGCACAATGAAAATGTTGCAAAACGAGCCATATTTTGTATAATTTGTCCTGTAAAATAGGTTCCTCACTTATTGTGGCCCTCCAAGGGAATTTCCCCAATTTGAAATTATTTTCCTCTAATAATAATATTGCAAGGTAGCCATGGTAGAAAAATCATTATTAAAGCATATTTATAGCCTTGGGGTGGGGATAATCGAATACACTGCCAAATTTCAAAAGGTCCAGTAAGTGAAGAAAAATGTCCTTGAGAGCTATAGAAGAGTTTTCCTGGATTATCCCTAAAACAAATTAAACAATTGTAATATATTTCCCATAGCCTATTAGTTAGTATGCTTTTGATTTGGTTATTTGTAATTTTGAAACACTACAAAAGCAAGAGGTTTTTTTTTGGCCTGCAATGGAGGAAAAGTAGAAAAATGCTGGCTGCTTTTCTAAGTCTGCAATTAAATCATAGCTTAACCCTAATAAAAAGCAGACTTCCTTACTTGCCTCCAGAAAGCTGTTTCAGAAATCATCCGTAGTATATCTCACTGGAATACTGATAAAATGGTAAACTGAGAAAAACAATATTTCTGAAAACCATACCCTAAAGCTGCTATGTCTTTTGAGTTACCAATGTTAAGTACAAAAAACACTACAATTTATTCTACTTAGGTATTGTTCTGGTTTGCTAATGCTGCCATTATGCAAAATACCAGAAATGGATTGGCTTTTATAAAGGGGTTTATTTGGTTACAAAGTTATAGTCCTAAGGCCATAAAAGTGTCCAAACCAAGGCATAAACATGAGTGTACCCTCACTGGAGAAAGGCTTTTGGTGTCTGGAAAACCTCTATTAGCTGCGAAGGCATGTGGCTGATGTCTGCTTGCTCCTAGGTTGCGTTTCAAAATGGTGTGCTCCAAAATGTCTCTGCGTCAGCTTCTTGGGGCAAACTCTGGGCTAGTATCTCCAAGTGTTAGCAAAAGTCTGCTTTCAACAGCCATCTCCAAAATGTCTTTCTCAGCTGCAGCAGCAAGCTCCTTCTGTCTGAGCTCTTATATAGGACTCCAATGATCAAATCAAGGCCCACGCTGAATGGGTGGGGCCACATCTCCATGGAAATAATCTAATCAGAGGTATTACTCACAGTTGGGTGGGTCATATCTCCATGGAAACAACTTAATCCAAAGATTCCAACCTAATCAACACTAATACATCTGACCCCACAGGATTGCTTTGAAGAACATGGAGTTTGGGGGGACATGGCATTTTGGATGTACCAAGCCAGCACAGGTATGTTCTCCCTAAATTTAATAGGTTTACTAATAAAATAAACTAATATTGTATTTATTGGATCTTTAAAATGATGTAAAATGTAAACATGTGCTTAACCAAATTGAGTTATTACTTTGACATACCTTATTTTAAGAATAATTGTGTTATGTAGGATGTTTGAAGACAATCCAAAGATTTTTTGGTAACTTAAGGTATGCAGGTATGTGGTACACAAAGTATGCAGGGTGTGCTTTGTTAAGGAAAAAGGGTAGAGTTTAGTTCTAAAGTAAAATGACTGGTTTCCCCAAAATTAGAAACGGGGATGTGTAGGACAAAACTTAAAAGGATATAGAAAATTATAGAAAATTGTGGAAGTGAATTTTATTTGTCATGGTCAATGCTGACTAAGATTTGATAGAACTTATATATACAATTTTTAAGAGCTTTCATAGAAAACAGTAAATTGATGCAAAAACTAGAGTTTGGTTTTCTTTCTGTTGAAATGATGAGGTTTCCTTGGATTATGAATCTGCTCTTGGTGAAAAATTATAAAAGATTTTTCCCATCTAGTATTCTGCCTAGAAGACAAAAAGTCCTATGTCATATCAGAATAATATTCTTGTTGATATTTATATTGACCTTATCATCCTTTGTTGTATTAGAAAACAAGTTTTTGCACTTTTAAAAGAACTAAGTCATACAGTTTGTTCAAACACCATAATTACATGGAACTTTTAATAGGAAGTGAGACCTGGTAGGTTTGAATAGGTTAGAGTGAAATAGCAACACATCCCAAAGTAATTTGGGTGGAGAATAAAAATATATATTTGGGGCCCCCCTGAGGAGCTGGGGGAGGATGTGGAGGTGTTAGACTTCCTCACCTAGATTGTTGCTGATGTTTTCGCAAACATTGACACTAGCAGCTTGACATGCTGAGCCCTCTGTCTTGAGGCTTTCCCCTATGAAGCTGGTTACTGCAAAGGAGAGGCTAAACCTGCTTATAATTGTGCCTAGGAGTCTCCCCCCGAGTGCCTCTTTGTTGCTCAGATGTGGCCCTCTCTCTCTAACTAAGCCACCTTGGCGGGTGATCTTGCTGCCCTCCCCCCTACGTGGGACCTGACTCCCAGGTTTGTAAATCTCCCTGGCAATGCAGGATATGATTCCCGGGGATGAATCTGGACCTGACATCATAGGATTGCGAATTATCTTCTTGACCAAAAGGGGGGTGCAAAATGAGACGAAATAGTTTCAGTGGCTGAGAGATTTCAAATGGAGTCGAGAGGTCCCTCTGTTGGGCATTCTTACGCACTATATCGATAACACCTCTTAGGTTTTAGTGTATTGGAATAGCTAGAAGTAAATACCTGAAACTATCAAATTGCAACCCAGTAGCCTTGACTCTTGAAGACGATTGTATAACAGTGTAGCTTACAAGGGGTGACAGCATGATCGTGAAAGCCTTGTGGATCACACTCCCTTTATCCAGTGTATGCATGGATGAGTAGGAAAATGGGGACAAAAAACTAAATGAAAAATAGGGTGGGAGGGAGGGATGATTTGAGTGTTCTTTTTTTTTATTTTTTTATTCTTATTTTCACTTTTTCTGGTACAAGGAAAATGTTCAAAAAATAGATTGGGTGATGAATGCACAACTATATGATGGTACTGTGAACAATTGATTGTACACTTTGGATGATTGTATGATATGTGAATATATCTCAGTAAAATTGAATTAAAAAACAGAAAAACTAAGTCTCTTCCCTAACCTTGGTTAAATAAGGAATCAAATGTTGCCACTTCCCTGTTAAACATCATGTTCAAACCTGACAACTTTTGACATTCTGTCTTCTCAAGGCCAAATTCTAAAGAATGCCTTTTACATATTCAAACTGTCCTGTGGATTTTCTAGTGGGCCCCTGGAAATTCGCAGGGGATTTGTTCTTTCACCTTGTGTTCCAGTTTGCTTATGCCACCGTTATACAAAATACCAGAAATGGATTGGCTTTCATAAAAGGGATTTATTAAGGTACAAATTTATAGTCCTAAGGCCATAAAAGTGTCCAAACTAAGGCATCAACAATAGGATACCTTCACTGAAGAAAGGCCATTGGCATCCAGAAAGCCTCTATTAGCTGGGAAGGCAAGTGGCTCGTGTTTTCTTCCTTTGCTTCCAGGTTGTGTTTCAAAATGGCATTCTCCAAATGTCTGTGGGCTTAGCTTCTTGGGGCAAACTCCGGGCTAGTATCTCCAAAGTGTCAGCAAGCATCTGGGCTTGTGTGGCTCTTTTTAAAGGACTCCAGTAAACTAATCAAGACCCACCCTGAATGGGTGGGGCCACACCTCCATGGAAATAATCTAATCAAAATTATCACCTACAGTTGGGTGAGTCACATCTCCATGGAAACAGCCTAATCCAAATATCTGGCAAGATAGGATTAAAACATGTCTTTTGGAGGGACATAATATATCCAAGCCAGCACACCTTGTAAAAAATAGGTGCTAAAAATCATTAAATTCATTTGGTATGTTATAGGTTGCATGGGAAAGTTTTGTCAGATCAAAAGGGGTTTTCTAACCTTCTGTAGATTGAATTTGTATGGGTAAAATATTATTCATATGAGTTAGCAGTAAATACCTGAATCTGTCAAACTACAATCCAGAACCCTTGAATCTTGAAGATGATTGTATAACAATGTAGCTTATGAGGGGTGACAACGTGATTGGGGAAGCCATATGGAGCACACTCCCCTTTGTCTAGTTTATGGATGGATGAGTAGAAAAATGGGGGAAGAAAAAAAAAAGGCACCCAGTGTTCTTTTTTACGTTAATTGTTCTTTTTCACTTTAATTTTTATTCTTATTACTTTTGTGTGCATGGTAAAAAAAATGCAAAAATTAATTTTGGTGATGAATGCACAACTATATAATGGTGCTGTAAATAATTGAATGTACGCTTTGTTTTGTATGACTGCATGATATGTGAATATATATCAATAAAATTGAATGAAAAAAATAAAATGCATATGAACACACACACAAAAAATATTATTCATATGAATATTTAGAAATTTTATAGAATTCCTAGAGATTTGGCAGTGTTCTCACTGTCCATATGTCATGATCCTAATCTGCATGATATTAAACAACAGCATAATGTTATTAGACATAATTTTAGTTATTTTTAGAAAATGCTACATGTCACAAGAACAACCAAATTTCCTTGTCAATGACATTGTTTTACTCTGATATTTCTCTAAAAGTGCATACAGTCAGCTACAGGTCAGAGCTGCATCTTTACCGAGGAGGGACTTTAAAAGAAAGGCAAATATATGAACTATATTCTATCTGTTGGTTAATGTGTTTCAATTTACTAAAGTTGCCAGAATGCAATGTATCAGAAATAGGTTAGCTTTTAACAATGGGGATTTATTAACTTACAATTTACAGTTCTTAGGCTGTGAAAATTTCCAACTCAAGGCATCAACAGGATGAAACCTGGACTCTGAAAATAGGCTGCTGGCATCTGGGACAGCTCTGTCACATGGGAAGGCACATGGCCAGTGTGTGCTGGTCGTTCTCTCCTGGGTTTTGTTGTTTTCAGCTTCTACCTTAAGTGGCTTCCTCTGTGCTTTCTGTGGGTCCTCTCTTAGCTTCTCTCGGGCTTTCCTCTAAACTTCTCTTCACTTTATCTCTTAGCGTCTCTGGGCATTTTCTGTCTTTTATCTTCTCAAAAAGGACTCCAACAAAATAATTAAGACCCTGGGGCAGGCCTCAACTGAAATAACCTAATCAAAAGGTCCCACCTATAATAGGTCTGCACCCACAGGAATGGATTAAAAGAACATGGCCTTGCTGGGGTACATAATACATCCAAACTACCACATAACATAACCTTGGTAAAAGTGTAAAGGTGAGACAGGATGAAACTTCTGCTATGGTCTGCGGTCAATGACCTCAGTATAAGTTAATTGTCAAATATTTTTATTTCTGGAAATAGCTTCATTTGGAAAATGTGAATAAGGGAATTAGGGCCTAGACTGTTCTTGGGCTTTGGTGTTATTTCTAAATTTTGAGGTGTTTTGCTCCATGTGAATGTGACCTGGTAGCTCCCTGGAACTTTGGGTGTCTGTGTGACATCTGAGGCTCAGAGTCAGAGTTTTCCAGATCTGGAGGTACTGAAGGAGCAGCATTACTTCATACAGCAATTGTTGAAGAAGGCGAAAAAGGGATCAGACTTAACTGGGATGTGAATGGGGCTGATCTGGTCAGGACTAAGGTGAATCAGAATACAGGGTAAAGGATGATAGTGTCTGTATTTTATAACTTTAATTTCTGTGTGAGACCAAAGGAGGAGAGATTTATTTAGTCCAAAATTTAAATTTTCTGTGGTATACTACCGGATGTAACCTGTTTGGTCAGTTTACTTGGAAAACTGAACTCAGCTTTATTTGACATGGAACATAGAAGAGGGGACAAGATCTTGGTATTTTGTACAGGTTGATGTAATACCCTGAGGCATTTCAGAGTATTTTGTGTATAAAATTAAAACATATTTGCAAGGTTGGGACTGGAGAAGGAAAGCATGGAACTATTAAACTTCCCCACCTGGGGAATTCCTGCCATTCTCTCAAGAAAGAGGGGCTCCCAATTTATTGAAACTAAACAAGGAACTTCGCAAGGTCTAAATCTAAGATCTACTCCTTTTGGAAAACATAAATTACCCATATTTGAACTTATAAATGGGAGACCAATGAAAATAAACTCTGGAATATATGAGCCCTGCCTCATAAAAGGAACTATGCTAATAAGCCAAGCCCTTGATCCTGAAGCTTGCACTTATGAAACTTATTTCTGTGATGACCAAACTGAGCTTAATTGTAGTTGTTGCCTAAGAGTCACCCTGTTAAACCTCCTAGTTGCTCAGATGTGGCCTCTCTCTCTCTAAGCCCACTCTGCAAATAAACTCATAACCCTCATGGGACATGACTTCCAGGACTGTATGTCTCCTTGGCAACATGGGACATGACTCCCAGGGATGAGCCTGACCCTGGCATTGTGGGATTGACAATGCCTTCTTGACCAAAAGGGGGAAAGAAATGTAACAAAAGAAGGGTTCAGTGGCTGGGTTCAAATAGAGTTGAGAGGCTGTTCTGGAGATTACTCTTATGCAAGCTTCAGCTAGATATCACAAATTGCCACCGTATGCCAAGCTCCAACCAGAATTATTCCTGAAAACTCTAAAGAACACCCAGGGCTCTATCTAAGACTCTCTAAATGTTTTACCTGGTAAGTTTATCTTTTCAGAATCTTAAGGCCTCCAGACTGTTACTATGCCAGATAAGCCCTGAAAACCAGAGGCACCAGTCTCTCCAAGAACATCAGCCAGTTGCATCCCCCTACCCCATAATGTCAACACTCCTTTTCAACATGAAGAAGTTTGAATGGTCATTGCCCAAATATCCCTAAAGATTGAGAGAATGATCAAATGAGAGGGAGGAGTTATAACAGAGAAGATAGGATTTAACAAATAATTATGACTACTGAATCATTATATAGATATTTCTTTTTAGTCTCTAATGTTTTAGAACAGCTAGAAGGAAATACCTGAAATTGTGGAACTGTAACCCATACCATACTTTGAAATTTTCTCTACAACTACTTGTTAAACTGTATTTTGAAATGTATCCCTTTTCTGCATATATGTTATATTTCACAATAAAAAATGTTTAAAAAATATAAGCGTAAACAAAAGAGAACTGGGATGAATTTCTGAATATAAAATACATGTCACTCTTCAGTTAGTGTCATAAAAGTGGTAATAAATATTCTTTTTTATTTGGTCTATCACTATTCATTTTATCTCTAGTGTCTCAAATAAGTTTAGCTCTGATTTTTAAGTGGACCATGCATATATGAGATGTTGGAAGTTGTATGTGCATGTATGTCATATTGCTCTAGATTAAATACTAGTTGATATTATTTTAAGAAATATAAGAAATTTTTGAGGAGAATAAAATTAGCCAACATTGAGTGAAAAAAAAAAACAAAAACTCACTACCTTCTCCCCTATGTGGGGCATGATGTCCAGGGATGTGCCTCCCTTATACTGAGGGATAAATCCCAAATGTTAATCAGTGATGCTTTCAGAGAAGATTCTTGATCAGAAGGGGCAAATGTTGAAACAAAATAAAGTTTCTATAGCTAATTGATTTCAAATGGAGTTGGGAGGTCATTCTGGAGGTTTCTCTCATGCAGGTCTCAACCAGATGTTGCAGGCTGCCACAGTGCACAGGGCCTTGAGCAACAATGCTCCTGAAAACCTTAAGGACTTCTGGACACTAAAAAGCAGCCACATGGCTACATGGAATCAACAATGGGCCCAAGTTTGTGCCCTACTAAGGTACGTATTTTTCTGTGTTTGGATAACTGGAGAATATAGCATGGATGTTGCCACTCTAAGTGGTTGCATGAGGTAAGAAACCCCTCAGCCCAAACTACTTGGGGAAACATATTATCTTATCTCCCTAAAAGCCTTTCTGGTAGTATTCTATAATTGCTGCATTAATCTTCATCCTGTTTTTTTCTCACTCTTTGGGAGAACACTAATAAAACTAATGCACAATTTGTTTCTCAAAGGCTTCAAGGTTCAGGACTCTTCCTGTTTCACCTGTTTCATGCCAGCACCTCACCACAGAAGATACCCAAGGGTATCCACATATGCAAGGAAAACATTTCCATTCCTCAACCCCTCTGGTCAGTGCTCCTAACCAACACAAAGTAGTTAAAGCAGTCATCACCCCTCATCCCTCAAGACTGAGGAATCTAACAACAAAAGGGGGGGGGAGGTACTGAAACAGCCACTTACCAACTCCTTTTCCACTGGAGGAGCCCCTCCCTTACTGGTTGAAAAAAGTTTCCGCTTCTTTTGTTTGAGCTCCAACCTCCTCATGCTTATTCAGAAGAAGCATACTTCATTGCAAGGAAAGTTATTGTTTCCTTTTCCTTTGCAGTACCTGCTAAGGCCTGTTATGACTGGTCCTAGTCACTGAGCATGCTAAGCCTCCATTTTAAGACTTATTTGTAACAACATGCTCTGCTAAACCCCGCCCTTTAAGCCTGCCTTCCCCCAACTGGATTAGTCCACATCATCTCACCCCACTCTTAGCTGCACCCTTTAATCTGCCTTCTCCAGATGGTAGAAAACCTCGGGTTCCATTTTGTTCAAGGAGACTGATTGGAGATTTTTCCTCTGGTCTCTTTGCTAGTCAACTATACAATAAACCCTTTCTCTTCTTGGAATCCTGATGTCACGACATTGACTTCTGTTTGCATAGGGCAGATGGGCCTGCTTTTGGCAGCAACAGCAGATGTTCTATTAACTTGGGATTTTGGAAGCAGGGGAGATTTTGTACTTGGTCTTAAGGTACATTTGACAGCCCTTGGCTGGTTGCAAGGGGCAGGTGAGGAGTTTGGGGAATTTTAGAAGAGGAAGGATTTCTTAATGTTAAGGGTGGAGGGTTTTCTGTGGCCGGCCATTTCCCGGAACAAGTTGGGCTGATGGGGTGCTTTTTTGCATCAAACTGCCATCCTAATCCCTACTGGTGGCTGCCAAGACAGGAAATTTCTCAGATGGAGGCTAGCATGCAAAATGTACATTAGGGTGAGCCCTTGGTATCCACACCTGTAGAATGTAGGAGGAGCAAGCATGTGTGGGTAAAGAAAGAAGAACTACAACGGATGCCCAACAAAAGCTGATACTCTGACTATTGCTATTGCTGTGAGTGATAGCGTGCCATGTGTACTCTAGAGCTAGAATGCCCTCGGAGTTGTTCTGAGTTGGGATGAGATGCTGGATCACAATAATCAGTCATTGGATGTGGCCAAATCAAGTTGTACCTTTTTTTAAAAAAAAGTTTTAATTCTTCTGGTGTTACTTCCTTATCTACAAATGTGGGAAAGGCTTTGAATATTACCCTGAGTAAGATGGGATGTGACTGGAGAGTTTTGAGTGAAGTGACATGCTCTTACAGTGGCACGATCTTCCACACTTTAAAAGGATCACCCTGGCTGCAATGTAGACAATCACCTGAAGGTATGCAAGGATGGAAACAGGAGGCTGTTGAAAAACTAGTCCAAGGGAACAGAGGATAGGAGCATGGACGATCGTGGTAGCAAAGGAGTTAATGAGAAGAGGATTGATTCTGGATATATTTCAAAGGAAAGGCCAATAAGATTTGCTAATAAATTAGATGTGGGGTGTGAGAGGGAGAGAGCGGTCAAAGATGAATTCAATGTTTTTAGTCCTAACCAGTGGAGTTGCTTATTCTACTGAGAAGGGAAATGCTGAGAGAAGCAGACTTGGAGCAAAAGAAAATCAAGATTTTAGTTTGGGACCTATTGAATTTGACATGGGTATTTGATATTCAAATGGAGATTTTGAATAGGCAGGTGGATATATAAGTCAGGAGTTTCGAGTTTGGAGATGAAAATTTGGGAGTCTTCAGCATATAGGCAGCACTGGGAGTGAAGTGGTAAATCTTGATTCTTTCTCTTTATTGACCATTTTCAAAATAATGAGCTAGTTCCCTAGCATTATCTTAAGGTAACCAAAGGCATATATACATATATATCTAAATATATATGTGTATATATATATATATTCATGAACTCATGAATTTAAATATATCCAATATGTTTGTGTCCTATGCAGTTATAATTCTTACTTATGCAAATCTTTAGCCAGTGGAAGTTCCTGGAAGTTTGCACCTGAATCCTTTTGACACTTTCCCAGTTGTCTTTGATAGCTTTCTTCCTTGTTAGTTTAACAAAATATTCCAAGCTTGTCATGTATATTTCTTACCCCAGACCTTAATTCGGCCATTTCTTCAAGGAGCCCTGTGTTTTTGTTTTGTTTTGTTTTTTGTTTTTTTTCATGTGTGTATGTGTGTGTGTGTGTGTGTGTGTGTGTGTGAAATAGTATTTGGGATACCACAATCTGGGCATTCATTGCCCCTGGATGGGTCACTGTTGCTAGTCCTTTTCAGTTCCAGACCTTGGAAATAGATTTTTTCTATAAAGATAAAATACCTCATGAGTTCATATATAATACTTGTAATTTGAATTTAGGACTACAGGTTTTTACTTAAATGTCTTTGATATTAAATCTGTATCCTCATTCTCTCATACCAAAAATATTGGTTCCCAATTTCAACATATTACATGAAACAATCTCAGAATACCAACACCAACACTACCACTAACATGATTGCTGAAAGGAGTTGAAGATGTTTTTGCATTTCCTTTTGTCTGTTGAGCATATCCCACTAGAGATGTATGGACAGATTACTGTATTTAAAAGTAACTTGAAGTAATTATTCTCTGCATGGTTATTCTACCAATTTGATAAACAATGCAATTCATTTGTTTCATGCAGTTTCAGTTTTTATGGATTGCTTTTTTAAAATTTGGTTTTGCTTTCTAATTAGGAAAAATAGTTAAATGGTTTCAAAGTCAAATATACAAAACAAGGTATATTTAGAAAAGTCTAGCTTCTATCCCTGTCTTTTCTACCCTGTCCCCTCCCTCTCTCTGTAGGTAACTTTTAAAAATGTTTTTGTTCATTCTGTTTTAAAACTTTAAGCAAATACATGTCAAGTGACAGTTCTCCATGGTTCTCTTGTTTGTGCACATCTTGTGAACAGAGTCACTGACTGATTTTGTTCTGGATTTTCTTTTCAAGAATGTTTGTACAGCTAATGGCCTTGGTAGACAGAGATAGTGTCTCCTTTGGGAGCATAGGGCATGCATGCTTATGACCATTATAAAAGATTCAGTTTCCCTGAAGCTCAGAGTTCCTTTCCTGTAATGGAACCTACCGCATGTACAGGCATCACTTCATCCTCCTCGTGTCATCTTGTGGGAATTGGGGCTCAAATACTAATACTCTGTCTACTGTTATTGCTGTGAGTTATAAAGTCCTTTATCTCTGACCTTGAAATCTTGTATCTTCTGCCAGAACCTATAAAATTGTGGCAGGCTAATTTGTTAGCTTGCAAATAAGACAAAATCTGGGACCTCTCACAACTCTTGACAATACATACATATTAGACAAATATTAGTGTTCTATACATAGTTTACTCATTTAAGGATAAAGTACAGAAGGTATGTAAAACCAAGGGATGAGATCATCTAGAGAGTGACTGCAGTTAGGAAAGAAGTCTAAGGATGAGTCCTGGACCCGTCAAAGTAGAAGACTAAGAAGAAGCAGCCAGTGAGGTGAGAGGAGAATATAAAAGAGTAGTGACCCAGATTCTGAGGTCTTTCTTAGCCAACTTCCCTGAAACACTTTAACTAAAGTAGCTCCTCACCCTTAACCCAGTCATTCTCTATTCATCATTTTTTAAAATTCCTCATTGCTTTTATGATCATCTGAAATTATTCATTTATTTGTTTATTTGTCTCTCACATTAAATCATTTACCTCCAGAGGGCAAAGGCCTTGTCTAAAAGGGTTACCATTGCATCACCATCAACTAATTCGGGGCCTGAGACATAGCAGGCACTCAACAAATATGTGTAGAATGGGTAAATGCATGCATACATACATGAATGAATACTCTCTGGACTAAATTTACTTGGAGAAAATCTTAGATAAGGCCATCCTTCTCCAAATTCCTTGAA
Organism: Choloepus didactylus; assembly: GCF_015220235.1. Taxonomy (NCBI): domain Eukaryota; kingdom Metazoa; phylum Chordata; class Mammalia; order Pilosa; family Megalonychidae; genus Choloepus; species Choloepus didactylus. Next base: position 45,369,653 of record NC_051334.1, on the reverse strand, counting down.
AAATAGGCTAACTCATAGTGAGGATCCAGCACCAAATAAAATTAGCAAGATTTGATAATACACATCTCAGGGAATGTAAAGTTTTGGCAAATTTTATTAAAGACCCCAGAGCTCTTATTTTTGAGAACCAAAGATGATCCCTATAGCTTGGGAAAGGGCAAGTGTGTGTGTGTGTGTGTGTGTGTGTGTGTGTGTGCGTGTGTGTGTGTTTTAAAGAGGAGAAAAGGATAATCCAGGTAATTATAGACACACAGATACTTGAGAAGATACAAGAACAAATTATGAATCAATCAATTTTCCATCGCTTTAAGAAAGCAAAAATTAGTTGAGTGGCTAACATTATGATTCCATGATGAGCCAGCATGCCAGATTGATTTTGTTTTCTGCTATGAATGCCAGCTCATGCTGATCGTGGGGAGGCAATAGTTGCAATCTATTCAGACTTCATTAAGGCTTACATGTTTTTCAGCATGCTTTTCTAATCAACAACTTGACGGATAAGGTCTGTATCTACTGTGTCCAAGAAGACTTCTTGCTTGCCAAAAGTATAGCAGGGACTCAATCATGTTTATTACTACTGTTTAGAGCTAGTAGCAGCCTGGGGAGAAAGTGGTAGAGAAGATGATGGAATCAAAAGGAAAAGGTAGTCAGGGGAAGGGAAAAGTATGATTAATACCTTAGTTCAGGTATTATCATAGCATTTCAGAGTATCATTTATGCACAGGAAAATATTCAGTTCACCTCATATGGTACTTGACCGATGTGATGGATGACCTTGGCTTGGTTATAGGGCTTTGATATCGATCTTACCAGACTTAATAAGACAAATACATTTTATAACCAAGGAATTTTTTTCAACTCATAGTACCTTTAAAAAGGTTTTTTGTTTTTCTAATGATAGATATTACTAACATCTTCTAAAAGAAGAAGAAATACCCCCCAAAAAGCAGTGTATAATAAAAAGCAATATATCTTAGTGGTTAAACAGCCATGAACTTTCATGTCAGACAGCACTGGGTTCAAATTCAGTTTTTGCTACTCAGTGGCACCCTGCGACCCTTATCTTGCTTGAGTCTAGATTTCCATAGTAATAAAATGGGAATAATAATGCGTAATGTGTAGGGTTGTTGTAAAGATGAAAAGATGAAAAGAGCTTGGACAGATGCTTCCACAAAACTCCTAGTAATCCTGGATAAAATAAAAGCACCCAAGAAAGTGAAGGAAATCTGCAGGAGCCAAAAAGTTTCATAAAACAGAAACCAAAATAATAGGCAAGCCCAAAAGTCACTTGAAATTGCCACTATTAGGAATCTAGAACTCTGTTTTTTAATGCCTGCACAGAGGAACAAGACACAAGGCTCCGGGTGCTCGAACTGTGACTTCATATAAAGTCAGGAACCTCTAAGAACGCTAAGCTACTGAAATGGTAGGCCAGAAAAAAAATCTTGTTTGCAGCAAGGGAAGAGTGAGTCTTGTCTGTCTCAGCTTCTCCTCTAAGTGGGGAAAAAGTCTTCCCTGAAAATTTTTAACTGTGAGTCTGCCTTCGTGCATGTTTAGCATTCAAATTTATGTCTTATGAAGTCCAGGATTTAAATTAAAGTGATCCTGGGTTTGTAACAACATACAATGCTTAATAAAATATCATGAAAATTCCCTATGGAGGAATTTTACCCTCAAACCAGATTCCTCAGGATTTCTGCAGATGAAGTTCATCCAAGCAGAACCCAGTATAAAATTAGAAAACATTTGAAGAAACAAGCCACTATAAATTTGATTCAGCAGAAACAAAAACAGAATTTGACCCTCCCAGATTTCATATATTAGATGTATCAAATTCAAAATATAAAACTAGTATATTAGGAAGTTCTTTCAGAGGTTGTTTCATTAATTTATTCAATGTATGAAATGGCATCAAAAGAGATGGAGTGAAAATTCTCCTTTTCCAACTTTATTTCACATTCATCCAATCCCCTCCTCAGAGGCAGTTAGAGTTACTAGATATTTAAATTGTTGGAAGAAATATAAGAAGGAATTATAAATATGAGCAAGGAACAAGAGTATATAAAAATAAAGTGATATGAAAAATCCAAATAACACTTTCAGAGATGAAAAATATAATCATTGAAATTCTAAATTCAGTGGTTGGATTATAGAGATTAGACAGATCTGAAGACAGAACCAGTGAACTGGAAGAAGAATCTGAAAAAAATTGCACAGAATTCAGCACTCAGAGATATCCAGACAGAAAACATGAAAAAGAGAAAAGAGACATAGAGGTTACAAAGAGACAACTCAATATATATTTAAATGAATTTCTAGGAGAGACGAAAAAGAATGGAGGAAAGGTAGCATTCAAATATATAAATGCTGAGAATTTTCCAGAATTGTTGAAAGACATGACTTCAGGTGGAAGAACCACAATGAGCTCTGAGAGCATTAATAAAAATATAAACTCCTAGACTTACATAAGAAACTGAAGAACACCAAAGACAAGGGGGAAAATCTGAAAGCAATCACAAAGAAAAAAATAAAGATTACCAAAAACAGAAAAGCATTTGGATTGACAACAGACTTCTCAACAGCAAAAATAAAACCAGAAGGCTGTAGATTATGCCTTTAAAGTAGGAAAATAAAATAACTGTTAACCTAGAATTATATACCCAGATTAATTAGCTTTCAGGAATGGGGAGAAAATAAAGATATTTCCAGATAAAGAAAAACTGAGAATTTGCTACCATTCATTTTTGTTGAAGATCAATATAGGATCTATTTCAAGAAGGATTCCATATGAAAGTCTGATATGCAAGAATGATAAACAATCTGGTTAAAATAGGGGGGTAGTGTTAAAATCTAAATAATTTTGACTCTATCAAAAATAATAGTAATGTTCAATTTGGGTCAGAAAAATCAAAATAGGGCAACACAAATTGTAAATCAGTGACTTGTAGGACAGGAGACAGCTGATTAGACTTAGAGTGTTCTAAATTCCCTGTATTGTTCAGGAAGAAGAAAGAGATATTAAATAATATTAGACCTTAAGTTAAGTATGCATGCATACTAATATTTTGAGGGTAACTAACTATAGAAGTAACAGAAATAGAATACATAATTCCAGACCAGAAGAGGAAAGAAAATAAATTTCAAAAACTTAATTATAATGATGGCAAGAAAGGAAAAAAAAAAAGTATAGAAAAACTGGTACAAGCAGAAGGCACAAATAAAATGTCAGAAATAATTCCAGATGTATCAGCAATCACAATAAATATAAACAGGCTATGTTTATCAATTAAGTGCCAGAGATTGTCAGATAAAATAAAATCAAATCCAGGTTTATTCTGTTTATCAGAGACATAAGTAAAATACTATGCCTCAGAAAGATTGAAAGAAAAGGTTAGAAAAATATATTTGATTAGAAAACACTAACCAAAAGAATTTTTGTGTAGTTATATTAATATCAGGCAAAAATAGACTTTAAGTTATGACAGAAATAGCCAGTTGTCCACTGAAATCTTTTCTTTTTTATATAGAGTTATAGCTGGGAAGTGGTTGATCCACCAGGGATTAAATTTCCAGGTCCTCCATGCATCAAAAAGTGGTCATAGGATTAATTATTGCCCATTAATCATGAGCAGAATTGATGCCTGCCAAGCACAGGGCTTGGCACCATACTGGCACCAAATTTGTATGCAATCTGTCCCTGTTTTTGTTGTTATAAACAAAATTTGCCCCACCCATGTAAAAATATTATATTTCTTTTTGTATTCCTCTATAAACATAATTGTGTAAACAAAACAAAGTTGGGATCTCAATGTATACACAGACTTGTCTTGAGTCCTTACTGAACCATATATTCTTACTTCCTTTCTGTGTTTTCAAATACTCCTACAGAGCATGATTTTCAAGCTTGCCACATCCTGCTGGACCCAGGATAGCCTTCAAGGAATGTCAGCAATGATACTGATAGTGGGAGTGGTGACGAGAAGGAGCCTGAAGATGATAAGGAATGAGATAGAGAAATGTAGCACAGTTCACCCAACTTCTTCCCCCACAACTACACTAATGGACATCACTGCCTAAACATCTTTGTCTACATCCGTGACAATTTCCTGAGAATAAATTCTTAGAAGTGGAATTATTGGGTCAAAAAAATACAAGCATGTCTAAGACTTGATAAAGATTGTCAAATTGCATTCTGGAAAGATCATACCAATTTATCATTCTCACAAGAACTTTGTGAAATGGGGATCATTATTCCCATTTAACAGGTCAGATAATAGGTTCAGAGAAGATTAAGGAACTTGATCCAAGTCACTGATAATGCTGGACTTCAAATTCCACTACAGAGTTACTATTCCATTCCATTTTTAATGTACTTTGGGGCTCAGTTTTTCTCCCCAAAATGTATGCCACAAGATACAAAACAGCTGGCCTAGATTCCTTCAAAATGTTGATATCAGGAAAGACAAAAAACAAAACAAAACAAACAAAAATCATACAAGGGAAAACAGCTGGGAACTCCTCTGGATAAAGGAGACTAAAGAAACATGTAGTATGTGGTCCTTCGTTTGAAATTGGATTTTTAAAAAACAGCTATAAAGGATATTATTGAGAAAACTGGGAAAATTTAAATATGGACTGTACATTTGACAGTAGTATTATACCAATGTTAAATGTCTCAAATGTGATAACTATATTGTGGTTTATGTAGGAAGATATCCTTATTTTAAAAATAATTATTGAAATATTAGAATTGAAGTGTCATGCTTTCTGCAACTAACTCTCAAATGGTTCAGAAAAAGAGAAAAGAAAGAAAAAGAGAAAGAAAGGAAATGGGAGAGAAAGAAGGAGAGAGAGAAAGCAAATGTAGCACATTTGGTGAGTTGGTGCTTATTGAGCTATTTTTGCAACTTTTCTGAAGGTTTGAAAGTTTACAAAATAATATGTTGCTGAATAGTAAATGTATACCAAAGCATGGTGTTTGTACTAGGTCTTTAAAATTATTTCTTAGTCTGTAAAGACTCTCTACATATTGTTTCTTTTCTTTTTAAAAAATGCTTTCAAGGAGCCTGGTAATCTTTACTCTCAAGGAACCCTAAAAAATTTCTCCCATGAAGCTGATTTTTAGGCTGTTAAATAATTGATCCTGACTCATTTGCTTGTGATCCCTGGATTTTGTTGTTAAGTCCTATGATTACTGTTGTTTTGATGACTAGCAATCTCTTACATAGTCAGAGCTGGATTTTGTGTGTCTTCTTTTTGCATCCCAGGGGAGAATTAAAACTTGTCCCTAGGAAGATCGTGGGTTTGGGTACCAGGTGGTGAGAAGTAATAGGATTCTTTTCTATATTTTTATTCCACTTTTTTTCCCATTGGCTAGGTATCTGTCATATGTAGACTGAGGGAAAATTAAAGTCTTAAGATGTAATGTGTTAGTCTGGCACATTCTATTTTTCCAACCTAAAATATACTATGTAAACTGAGCACATTCATTGACAATAATTAAGATATGGGTTCTGTAATAGGAAACTCTATGTACCAATATATGTGTTGTATTTTTCTTGCTGAGGGAGAAATTATTTTAAAATATACTATTAAAAGTAGAATTGTTTAAAAATGAAATGGCTTTCCTTTTTCCTTATCTAAATAAGCAGAATTTAATTTTATAGTGCTAGCATTGTTATAATTCTTCAATAACAATAATAGTAGTGGAAAAAGAAAGTTGAGCTACTCAAGTTTCTTAATGAACAGTTTGGTATAGGCCGATTTCTGGGGAGTTGGCTGGTATGTCTCCATGAATGAATCTTATTTCTAGGTCAGTTCCACTTAAGAGTAGCACTGAAATCAGGGTGTAAACAGCTTCCCTAATGGGTGCGTTTTAATCCTGTCTGCCTGTTTCAGTCCCGCTGGGTTGCTTTGAGGAAGTGCAAATCTCTCAGGTCAATTGTTCAGCTCAAAGTGATGTTTCCTTCTGGCAACATCCCCTTGCTTAATATTTTTAGTGAGAAAACAAGGAGGACATTGATAAGGAATCAACATTAACTTGGAGTGAAATATTTAAGAACAAAATTTAAACAAGGGGCTTACACATTTATTGAATTGAAGTCACATTTACCTACATTTACTCAGGGTGTGTATATATTTTTTTCTGAACCATTTGAGAGTAAGTCATAGGTATCATGCCCTCTGCCAAATACTTCAACATGTATTTCTTAAGAATAGCTACGTTCTCTTTTGTAATCACCATAAAATGATTAGATTTAGAAAATACATTGATATACTATATCTAGTACACAGTTCTATACTCAGTTTTGCCAATTGTTCCAATAATGTCCTTTATAGCAACTTTCCCTTCCCCACTTTGATCTAGGCTCCAATTCGGATCACACTCTACATTTAGCAGTCATGTCTTCTTTAAACTTTTAAAATTTGATGGATTTTTCTGTTTTTCTTTGTCTTTCATGACATTGACATTTAAAAATAATACACGCCAGTTGTTTAGTAAAATGTCCCTCAGTTTAGGTTTGCATATTACTTCATGCTTAGATTCAGTGTGTGTATATTTGGCAGATGTGCCACAGAAGTGATGTGTTCTTTGCATGGTATCAGGAGGTCAGTTTGTCTCATCAGTGATGTTGCTAACTTGAATTACTTGATTAAGGTGGTAACCTCCACATTTCTCCACAATAAAATTGCTATTTTTCCTTTATAATGCATGTGTTTTGAAGATGCCACTTAATATATTACATTGGCTAAGGATAGTAGTAGAGATTGAAAGTAGTTAAAAGTTCTAAATCTGGTACTAAAACAATATAGGTATTTTAGTTTCTTGAGCTGCTCAAGGAAATACCATGAAATGGGTTAAACAATGTGAATGTATTAGCTCACAGTTTTGAGGCTAAAAGAAAATCAAAATCAAGGCATCACCAAGATGATGCTTTCTTCCTGAAGACTGTGGAATTTGGAAGCTGCCTGCTAGCGATCCTTGGTCCTTAGCTTGTCACATGGCAAAAAACATGGTGGTGTCTCCTGGTCTCTCCTGTCTCTTCCCATTGATGCTCAGCTTCAGGTTGCTCCATCTGTGATTTTCTCTCTGTGTCTGAATTTCACATAAAGGACTCCAGTAACAAAATAAAGGCCCATCCTGATTGAGTTGGGCCACACCTTAACTGAAGTAACCACATCAAAAGGTCCTACTTACAATGGGTTCACACCCACAGGAATGGATTAGGTTTAAGGAAATGTTTTTCTGGGCTTCATACAGTTCCAAACCACCACAATAGGTAACTCTGTGTTATGGATTGAATTGTGACCCCCAAAAAGAAATGTTCACATCCTAACCCCTGGTCCCATGAATGTGATTCCACCTGTAAACAAAATCTTTGGAGATGTCATTAGTTAAGATGAGCCAAGGTGGATTAGGGTAGGTCATTAATCCAATATGACTGGTGTCCTTTTAAGCAGAAGATATTTGGACACAGTAAGGAAGAGAAAGAGAGAGAGAGAGAGAGAGAGAGAGGCGGCCATGTGATGGAGTCAGAGATTACGTTATGTTGCCACAAGCCAAGAGTGCCATGGACTGTCCGTCATCCACCAAAAGCCAGGATAGAGTCATGGAATGGATTCTCCCCTTTAAAACAAAGCATGGGGGGCAAGATGGCGGACTGGTGAGCTGTATGTTTTCGTTATTCCTCCAGGAAAGTAGGTAGAAAGCCAGGAACTGCGTGGACTGGACACCACAGAGCAATCTGACTTTGGGCATACTTCATACAACACTCATGAAAACGTGGAACTGCTGAGATCAGTGAAATCTGTAAGTTTTTGCGACCAGGGGACCCGCGCCCCTCCCTGCCAGGCTCAGTCCCGTGGGAGGAGGGGCTGTCAGCTCCGGGAAGGAGAAGGGAGAACTGCAGTGGCAGCCCTTATCGGAAACTCATTCTACTGATCCAAACTCCAACCATAGATAGACTGAGACCAGACACCAGAGAATCTGAGAGCAGCCAGCCCAGCAGAGAGGAGACAGGCATAGAAAAAAAAAAAAAAACACACGAAAAACTCCAAAATAAAAGCGGAGGATTTTTGGAGTTCTGGCGAACATAGAAGGGGGAAGGGCAGAGCCCAGGCCCGAGCTCAGGCCCTGAGGCGCATATGCAAATCCCGAAGAAAAGCCGATCTCTCTGCCCTGTGGACCTTTCCTTAATGGCCCTAATTGCTTTGTCTCTTAGCATTTCAATAACCCATTAGATCTCTGAGGAGGGCATTTTTTTTTTTTTTAATCCTTTTTTCTTTTTCTAAAACAATTACTCTAAGAAGCCCAATACAGAAAGCTTCAAAGACCTGCAATTTGGGAAGATCAAGTCAAGAGCAGAACTAGGAGAGCTCTGAGACAAAACGCAATAATCCAGTGGCTGAGAGAATTCACTAAACACCACAACTTCCCAAGAAAAGGGGGGTGTCCGCTCACAGCCATCATACTGGTGGACAGGAAACACTCCTGCCCATCGCCAGCCCTATAGCCCAGAGCTGCCCCAGACAACCCAGTGTGACGGAAGTGCTTCAAATAACAGGCACACACCACAAAACTGGGCGTGGACATTAGCCTTCCCTGCAACCTCAGGTGATTGTCCCAGAGTTGGGAAGGTGGAGCAGTATGAATTAACAAAGCCCCATTCAGCCATCATTTCAGCAGACTGGGAGCCTCCCTACACAGCCCAGCAGCCCAGAACTGCCCTGGGGGGATGGCACTCACCTGTGACATAGCACAGTCATCCCTCAACAGAGGACCTGGGGTGCACGGCCTGGAAGAGGGGCCCACTTGCAAGTCTCAGGAGCCATACGCCAATACCAAGGACTTGTGGGTCAGTGGCAGAGACAAACTGTGGCAGGACTGAACTGAAGGATTAGACTATTGCAGCAGCTTTAAAACTCTAGGATCACCAGGGAGATTTGATTGTTAGGGCCACCCCTCCTCCCTGACTGCCCAGAAACACGCCCCATATACAGGGCAGGCAACACCAACTACACACGCAAGCTTGGTACACCAATTGGACCCCACAAGACTCACTCCCCCACTCACCAAAAAGGCTAAGCAGGGGGGAACTGGCTTCTGGAGAACAGGTGGCTCGTGGACGCCACCTGCTGGTTAGTTAGAGAAAGTGTACTCCACGAAGCTGTAGATCTGATAAATTAGAGATAAGGACTTCAATTGGTCTACACATCCTAAAAGAACCCTATCAAGTTCAGCAAATGCCACGAGGCCAAAAACAACAGAAAATTATAAAGCATATGAAAAAACCAGACGATATGGATAACCCAAGCCCAAGCACCCAAATCAAAAGATCAGAAGAGACACAGCACCTAGAGCAGCTACTCAAAGAACTAAAGATGAACAATGAGACCATAGTACGGGAGACAAAGGAAATCAAGAAGACCCTAGAAGAGCATAAAGAAGACATTGCAAGACTAAATAAAAAAATGGATGATCTTATGGAAATTAAAGAAACTGTTGACCAAATTAAAAAGATTCTGGACACTCATAGTACAAGACTAGAGGAAGTTGAACAACGAATCAGTGACCTGGAAGATGACAGAATGGAAAATGAAAGCATAAAAGAAAGAATGGGGAAAAAAATTGAAAAACTCGAAATGGACCTCAGGGATATGATAGATAATATGAAACGTCCGAATATAAGACTCATTGGTGTCCCAGAAGGGGAAGAAAAGGGTAAAGGTCTAGGAAGAGTATTCAAAGAAATTGTTGGGGAAAACTTCCCAAATCTTCTAAACAACATAAATACACAAATCATAAATGCCCAGCGAACTCCAAATAGAATAAATCCAAATAAACCCACTCCGAGACATATACTGATCACACTGTCAAACACAGAAGAGAAGGAGCAAGTTCTGAAAGCAGCAAGAGAAAAGCAATTCACCACATACAAAGGAAACAGCATAAGACTATGTAGTGACTACTCAGCAGCCACCATGGAGGCAAGAAGGCAGTGGCACGATATATTTAAAATTCTGAGTGAGAAAAATTTCCAGCCAAGAATACTTTATCCAGCAAAGCTCTCCTTCAAATTTGAGGGAGAGCTTAAACTTTTCACAGACAAACAAATGCTGAGAGAATTTGCTAACAAGAGACCTGCCCTACTGGAGATACTAAAGGGAGCCCTACAGACAGAGAAACAAAGAAAGGACAGAGAGACTTGGAGAAAGGTTCAGTACTAAAGAGATTCGGTATGGGTACAATAAAGGATATTAATAGAGAGAGGGGAAAAATATGACAAACATAAACCAAAGGATAAGATGGCTGATTCATGAAATGCCTTCACGGTTATAACGTTGAATGTAAATGGATTAAACTGCCCAATTAAAAGATATAGATTCGCAGAATGGATCAAAAAAAATGAACCATCAATATGTTGCATACAAGAGACTCATCTTAGACACAGGGACACAAAGAAACTGAAAGTGAAAGGATGGAAAAAAATATTTCATGCAAGCTACAGCCAAAAGAAAGCAGGTGTAGCAATATTAATCTCAGATAAAATAGACTTCAAATGCAGGGATGTTTTGAGAGACAAAGAAGGCCACTACATACTAATAAAAGGGGCAATTCAGCAAGAAGAAATAACAATCGTAAATGTCTATGCACCCAATCAAGGTGCCACAAAATACATGAGAGAAACACTGGCAAAACTAAAGGAAGCAATTGATGTTTCCACAACAATTGTGGGAGACTTCAACACATCACTCTCTCCTATAGATAGATCAACCAGACAGAAGACCAATAAGGAAATTGAAAACCTAAACAATCTGATAAATGAATTAGATTTAACAGACATATACAGGACATTACATCCCAAATCACCAGGATACACATACTTTTCTAGTGCTCACGGAACTTTCTCCAGAATAGATCATATGCTGGGACATAAAACAAGCCTCAATAAATTTAAAAAGATTGAAATTATTCAAAGCACATTCTCTGACCACAATGGAATACAATTAGAAGTCAATAACCATCAGAGACTTAGAAAATTCACAAATACCTGGAGGTTAAACAACACACTCCTAAACAATCAGTGGGTTAAAGAAGAAATAGCAAGAGAAATTGCTAAATATATAGAGACGAATGAAAATGAGAACACAACATACCAAAACCTATGGGATGCAGCAAAAGCAGTGCTAAGGGGGGAAATTTATAGCACTAAACGCATATATTAAAAAGGAAGAAAGAGCCAAAATCAAAGAACTAATGGATCAACTGAAGAAGCTAGAAAATGAACAGCAAACCAATCCTAAACCAAGTAGAAGAAAAGAAATAACAAGGATTAAAGCAGAAATAAATGACATAGAGAACAAAAAAACAATAGAGAGGATAAATATCACCAAAAGTTGGTTCTTTGAGAAGATCAACAAGATTGACAAGCCCCTAGCTAGACTGACAAAATCAAAAAGAGAGAAGACCCATATAAACAAAATAATGAATGAAAAAGGTGACATAGCTGCAGATCCTGAAGAAATTAAAAAAATTATAAGAGGATATTATGAACAACTGTATGGCAACAAACTGGATAATGTAGAAGAAATGGACAATTTCCTGGAAACATATGAACAACCTAGACTGACCAGAGAAGAAATAGAAGACCTCAACCAACCCATCACAAGCAAAGAGATCCAATCAGTCATCAAAAATCTTCCCACGAATAAATGCCCAGGGCCAGATGGCTTCACAGGGGAATTCTACCAAACTTTCCAGAAAGAACTGACACCAATCTTACTTAAACTCTTTGAAAACATTGAAGAAAATGGAACACTACCTAACTCATTTTATGAAGCTAACATCAATCTAATACCAAAACCAGGCAAAGATGCTACAAAAAAGGAAAACTACCGGCCAATCTCCCTAATGAATATAGATGTAAAACAAAGCATGGCCCTGCCAACACCTAGATTTCAGACTTCTAGCCTCCAGAAATCCAAGATAATGAATTTCTGCTTTTTAAGCCAACTAGTGTGAGGTACTTTGTTACAGCAACCCTGACAAACAAAGACATTCTACTATTTCAAATAAAATTTGGAAATCTGATTATGTTGGACACATAATCTTTTTTTTAAAATCCAGCTTTATTGAGATATAGTCACATACCATACAATAATCCATGATGTACAATCAGCTGTTCACAGTACCATCATATAGTCATGCGTTCATCACCCCAATCTATTTTTGAACATTTTCCTTATACTAGAAAGAATCAGAATAACAACAAAAAATAAAAGTAAAAAGGAACACCCAAATCATCCCCCCCATTCCACCCTATTTTTCATTTAGTTTTTGTCCCCATTTATCTACCATCCATCCATACACTGGATAAAGGGAGTGTGAGCCACAGGGTTTTAATAATCACACTGTCACCCCTTGTAATCTACCTTGTTATATAATCATCTTCAAGAATCAAGGATACTGGGTTGCAGTTTGACAGTTTCAGGTATTTCGTTCTAGCTATTGCAATACACAAAAAGGTAAAAAGGGATATTTATATAGCACATAGGAATGCCCTCCAGAGTGACCTCTCAACTCCATTTGGAATCTCTCAGCCACTGAAACTTTATTTCATTTTACATCCCCCTTTTGGTCGAGAAGATATTCTCAATCCCACAATGTCAGGTCCAGATTCATCTCTGGGAGTCATATCCTGCATTGCCAGGAAGATTTACACCCCTGGGAGTCAGGTCCCACGTAGCGGGGAGGGCAGTGAGTTCACCTGCCAAGTTGGCTTAGCTAGAGAGAGAGGGCCACATCTGAGCAACAAAGAGGTACTCAGGGGAAGACTCTTAGACATAGTTATAAGCAAGTTCAGCCTTTCCTTTGCAGTAACAAGCTTCATAAGGTCAAGCCCCCAAAATAGAGGGCTCGGCACATCAAACTGCCAGTCCTCAATGTTTGTGAGAACATCAGCAACAATCCAGGTGAGGAAGTCCAACACCTCTGCATCTTCCCCCAGCAACTCAGGGGGGCCCTGCATATATATTTTTATTCTCTGCCCAAATTACTTTGGGATGGTGGACACATAATCTTAGTGAGACTTTGTGTTCACCTCATATGGAATTGTAGGATAGTATTATTTGTCTTAATACTTTAAATAAGCAATCTGTTTAATATGTCCCAAGTTTACATCTAGTCTTACCCTCACTGGGAATGCTCTGAGTTGCTATAATACAAATATGGTTCTCTATCAATTACAATTATATTTTATATGTTTATTTTAATATAGGTCCTGGAATAGAGGATATCAGGACATTTTTATTTTTCAATAAATGTTTAAATAAAGTAATGTCTACCTGAGAAATCTCTAATACTAAGGCTAACATGAATTTGATCACAATGCTATACATGGAACATCTTAAAAATAACACAAATCAGAGAAATATGCTTCCATGTGTCAGTGTTCAAAAACATTTTTATTCCCCAAATGATCTCATGCTTGTCAGGCAACCATCCAAAGATGATGATAAGCAATTATTCCTAATAACAAGGAAGCATCTCTGTGGGCTCAGGTCACCCGTAGCCCACACTGCACATCGTTAGTACACCTCTGATGTATTTCTTTATGGCTTCTTTTCTCTGACCACATCACAGCCTGAAGCAGAATATGGTGAATTCAAAAGACAGACACAGTCAATATATTGACTGCTGAAATTGGCTGCCTACAAAACTGTAGCTGCTTCTTGTTTCTGGTAAGCCTTCTTAACAAGTCTGTCTCTTTACTTGTTTCTGACTCCAACTGCATTTCAACAGGCTCTGACTTTGTTAGAATGGGAAGTAGAGAAACTCCCAATTTGGATAATGAGACTGGAATTTTAAGCTTCTCCATGTTTCAGAATGACCTATCAGGATACATAAATAGCTTTACATATTCTCATCCCCATTAATGTACAAAGATGACTGTCTTAGTTTGCTAATGCTGCAGAACGCAAAACACCAGAGATGGATTGGCTTTTATAAAACGGGGATTTATTTCGCTACACAGTTACAGTCTTAAGGCCACAAAGCGTCCAAGGCAACACATCAGCAATCGGGTACCCTCACCGGAGGATGGCCAATGGCCTCCGGAAAACCTCTGTTAGCTAGGAAGGCAGCTGGCATCTGCTCCAAAGCTCCGGCCTCAAAACGGCTTTCTCCCAGGACGTTCCTCTCCAGCAAGCTTGCTTCTCTTCAAAACATCACTCCCAGCTGCACTCTCTTTCCTCTTTGAGTCAGCTCATTTATATAGCTCCACCGATCAAGGCCCACCCCGAATGGGTGGGGCCAAGCCTCCATGGGAACATCTCATCAAAATTATTTCCCACAGCTGGGTGGGGCACTCTCCAAGCAAATCCAACCATCACCAAAACGCCTGCCCCACACAAGACCACAAAGATAATGGCATTTGGGGGACACAATACACTCAAACCGGCACAATGACAATATATAGAGTCCTTGAATTAGAATCTGTTTTAACTTTTAAAAGACTATCTATCTTTTCTTCTTCTTTAAAAATGATAAATGTTAAATAAAAAACATCCACAACCCTCTAAAGGAAAGATCCTAGAAGCAAATAGGGAATTTATCCAGCAATGAGCCCCATTTTGGCTAGTCTGTAATAATGTAATAATTGCTTAGTTTTGGAATTTCCTGAACTAATTATGATGCTACCATAATTCATATGTCAGTATTCCTGGGTTATAGAGAGCTCTATTTTTAGCCTAATAATTTAGCTTTAAAATGGATTTTACTTCCCAAGGGTAGATCTTGATTATGGCCCATATGTTAGTTTTCTAGTGCTGCCATAACAAATGACCACAAATTGAGTGACTTAAAACAGTACCCATTTATCAGTTCATAGTTCTATAGCCAGAAGTCTGGGTACAGCATTGCTCAACTGAGTCCTCTGCTTAGGGACTCACAAGGCTGAAATCAAGATGTGGGCAGGGTTGTGCTCTTTTCTGGAGGCTCTGGGGAAGAATCCAATTCCAAGCTCATTGAGGTTGTTGGCTGAATTTAGTTCCTTGTGACTGTAGGATTGAGGTCCCTATTTCCTTGTTGCTTGTTGGTCAGGGGCCAGTCTTTGCTTCTGGAATCCGCTGCATTCCTTCTTGTGCTTTCCATGTGGCCCCCTCCAGCAACAGTAAGTTGAGTCCGTCTCATATTTTGAATCTCTCTGACTTTTCCTGCTGTCTCTCTCCTCTGCTTCCAGGCCGAGAAAGTTCTCTGCTTTTAGGGGTTATAAATGAATTATATGATCATTGTAGAGCATTTGGAAAATACAGAAAAAAATTAAATTTACATATATACATGCACACACACATGAGCACACTCCTTTAGCATTTCTTTTAAGGTGGGTCTGCCAGCAATAGATTTTCTCTGCTTTTGTTTTTCTGGGAACATCTTTATTTTGCCTCTGTTTTTGAAAGATAGCTTTGCTATGTATACGATTCTTGGTTGACAGTTTTTTTTCTTTGAGCAACTTGAATATGTTATCCCACTGCATTCTGGCCTCCATTATTTCTGCTGAGAATTCAGCTTTTAATATTATTGGGGTTACCATGTGAGTGGCATGTTTTCTCTTTGTCTTTGACTTTCAGTATTTTTACTATCACATATCTGTTTATGATCTCTTTGCATTTATCTTGCTTGAAGTTCACTGAGCTTCCTGAAAGTGTAGATGTAAAAAAATAAATAAATTTGGCAAATTCTCAGCCATTATTTCTTTAAATAATGTTTCTGCTCCTTTCTCTTACCTCTCCTTCTGGTGGCCCCATTAAACATACAGTGGTGTGCTTAATGGTGTCCCACATTTCTCTGAAGTGCAATTCATTTTTCTTCATTCTTTTTCCTCTCTGTTCTTAGAATTGCATAATCTCTAGCAATTTATTTTTAAGCCATTAATTCTCTCTTCTGCCAGTTCAAATTTGCTATCAAGCTTTTCTAGTGAATTTTCCATTTCAGTTATTGTACTTCTCAACTCCAGAATTTCCAGTGGGTTCTTTTTTTATGGTTTCTACCTTTTTATTGGTATTTCTATTTGATGCAACATTTTCATCATGCCTTCCTTTACTTCTTTAATCATATTTCCTATAGTTCTTTGAACATACTTATAATGGCTATTTTGAAGTCTTTGTTCAATCTGAAATCTGTTAACTCTCACAGGCAGCTTCTGTTGCCTGCTTTTCTTGTTCTGGTATATGAGTCATACTTTACCATTTCTTTGTATGTCTCATAATTTTTTTGGAAACTGGATATATTAGACAGTATATTAGCAATATATTAGAGTAGGATTGTTGGTCCTCCCCACTTCAGGGTTGCTATTGTTATTTTCTTGTTTATATTTTAGTGATTGGATGGCTTATTTCAGTGAAGTCTACCCCCCTTCTCTTTCCCCTCAATGCACACACATTGTGTGAAGCCTCTGATGTTGCTCTTCATGGGACACAACCTTGTGTATGCCCCCAGTTGCCCTGGGATGACAAGAGTTTTGGCAGGGCTCTCTTTGGCTCTCTTTCCTGACCACACCCAGTTGTTCAGCTCCATTAATTGCCAGATGATTGCACTATTGCTTCAACAATGTCCTGAGGCATAAGTTTATCCACAGACTGATCCAATCAAATTTGGGGTCCTTTGAAGGGATAGTTCTTGAGGTTAGTGTTTGATATTTGTTCTGACCTAAGGAGGGCTCCTCCTAGCTGTCTTCCTCTGGGTTCTTTCTAAGAAACTAGCCAGTCTATGGTTTAGTCTATATTGTCAACTAATCTACCAGTCTCCTCCCAGTTACCTTCCACTACAACTTCCATTGTTTTTGAAAGTACCCTTAGACTTGAACTTTTTCCACACTCTGTTGCAAATGAAGTCAGTTCCTTTGGGAAGAGATTCAGAGCTCTCTGTTTTATGGCTGTTTTAGTTTCCTAGGGATGCTGTAACAATGTACCATAAACTGGGTAGCTTAAAACAACAGAAATTTATTGTCTCAGTTGTGGAGGCTAAAAGTCTGAATCAAGGTATCAGCAGGGTCATACTTCTTCTAAAATCTGTAGGGTTCTGATGGTGGCTTACTGGCAGTACATGGTGTTTTTTGGCTTGTGTCATAACTCGATTTCTGCCAGTCATATGTCTAGCTTCTCTTTCTGCCTGTCTGTCTGTGTCCAAATTTCTTCTCCTTAGAAGGGCACCAGACATATTGCATTAGGGCCTCATCTTAACTAATAGCATCTTCAAGGATCCTATTTTCAAATAGGATCACATTCATGAGACTGGGAGTTATGACTTGAACATATCTTTCTGGGGGACACAATTCAAAAACATAATAACAGTCTACCTCTTTCCCCAGGCAAAATCTCTGAACCATGGCTCTGGGAGTGTGGCAGGGATAATGGCATACTTCTCTCTGTATAGCACCCTCACTTTAGGAGCTGAGCACTCAGTGGAGGGGAGGGCAATAGTCTCAGGTCTTCTCAGCTTGCCTTCCCCAGTGTGGAACTTCTGCCTTACAAGCTGGGGCAAGGGCAATCAGGGCCCCAGTATTCTCAGCAGTGCCATACCCAAGGTAGAGCTTCCATTCCATGAATGGCAGCTGGGCAGAAGAAGAGATCCCCTACCTCTTTGCTGCACTTGCCTGGGACTTAGCCTCAGTAAGAGGTAGCTGGAGGTAGGATAGGCAATGTTGACATCCTGTTTCTCCTGGGAAGCTAATCCTCTGACTGGGAGCTGGAGGGAGAGGGAGTCGTGTGCTCTTGGGTGCACCAGTCGGGAGTGAAGTTTCTTTCTCGCTATGCTGAGAGGGGGTGGAGAGAGCTGGTCTTGGTTCAAATACCACAGACCCTTGCTGTTCTTACCAAGTTTTGGTAGATTTTCTTAAATATATGTGTTTTAGTTTCCTTGGCTGCTCAAGCAAATATCATGCAATGGGTTGGCTTAAACAATAGGCAGTCATCAGCTCGTGGATTTGAGACTAGGATAACACCCAAATCAAAGCATGAGCAAGACAATGCTTTCTTCCTAAAGACTGGTATTTTGGGGCTTGCTGCTGGTCATACTTGGTCCTTGGCTCTTTTGTCACATGGCAATATATATGGTGGCCTTTCCTGGCCTCTCTGTTCTCTTCCAGGTTCCACTGAATTTCAGCTTCTTGCTTTTTACTGTCTGAATTTCATTCCACTTGTAAAGAAGTCCAGTGGTAGGATTAAGATCCATTCTGATTGAGGTGGGCCACACCTTAACTGAAGTAACTTCATCAAAAGTCCTACTTATAATGCATTCACACCCACAGGAATGGATTAAGTTTAAGAACATGTTTTTCTGGGGTACATACAGCTCCAAATTCCACAATATAGCTCTTCATTTGCCATATACCCTTAAGACCATTTCCAGAGACTCTAAATGGTTGTTTTAAAAAATAATTGTCACTGGAGAACAGGCCTGAAGGGCTCTTCACACTGTCAGGCCGGAATTGGTAATTCCTGCCTTTGATGTTTACATTACTCCGTGATTACTGATTTTATGTATTTTCTCCTTTAGGCAAATGTTGAGGTAATGAATGGTATTGAATGTGAAATGGTACTGCAGGCTCAATTACCTTGATAGCCTGGTAGAACAGTTGAAAGAATTTCTATGAAAAGAGAACCATAGTCCATGGGTTAACATGGAAAGAGAACCATGAATAGAATAGGGTAGCTGGGGGATTGACTCACTGTGTCATGATGGATGGAAATTACCTTCTTTCTTTAGAGTACGTGATTTAGTTGACTTAGTCATTATCATGCCAAATGCACCCATGGGGGAGCAGACCAACAACTTCTGGTTCAGCAAAAAGTTAGAAAAAAAATTCAATCTCTTTTCCTCCTACATAACCACTCAGTTTGGCATCCCTTTTGTCCCTTTTATTTCCCTCCTTTTGAGATAAAACTTTAGTAACCAATTTATATAATGGCTTGACTTATTCCATGGACTGATGGAATGGCCAACTTTGTAGATATGTTTTTCAGGAAGAATTGTTATTTTAATAACATTGATTCTTTCCAGCAGTGATAATGGCAGGGCACTCTTTGTGGACAATGAGTTTTGAATAGCTCGCAATAGGGGACCAAGATTAAACTTGAAGGTTTTACCTAGCCTGCAGGTTTATAAAACCTGCTCTGCATTTACTCCTTCTTAGAGATGATCAGATTAGTATTCTATTTTAGTTCTTGATAAACCTGTCCGGAGGCCTCTAACTCATACACTATTTTTCAAATCAGAGACTGGAAATGGAAGGACACGATTACCATTTCTCTAGATCTTTAGGAACATTGTCCTGTGGCATGGGGTCATGAATTAATTTGTCAACTGTTTACTTTTCAGTCTAAGTTATTATTAACCATCATGTTTGAAATAACTATCAAACAAAGCATATACATCAGTTACAGCTATACTCGCAAGTACAACAAAATGCAAAAACTTCTCCAAAGGCAGTTTCTTCTGAGACACATCCTTGCAGAAATAAGGGAATATAGGGTTTCCTAAGACTGCACTCCAAAAACGATATGAGCATTATGCTATGCTTTTTCATGGCTAATAAGAAAGCATGTGCAGATGGGTAGAGCAGGTAGAAAGCCTTCATTGCCAGCTACCTGGTTGGGTGTTGATTCTGAGATTTCACCTTTGCCCCTTCCAAGTCTCTAGGGAATTCCCTCCAGAGCCAATGCTTGGCAATATATATATATCTTAGTGTAGGGTTTTTTGTTTTTTTTTTTTTTGGTACCAGCTCAATTCCCTATTGGGACCCAAGTCCCTGGTGAAGTGGTTAGTAGGCAACAAACCCTCCAGAGAATTGCTGTTTCCTTCCAAAGAGTGTTTGTTAATGAGGCTACAAAAATCATCCTCTTAAATTTTTTTTTTTTAAATAAGTTGGTAGCAAATTTCAATGTTTAAAATTCTATTAAAATGCCCACTGATTTCTTTCAGGCATGGCTTAGTTTGTTTCAGCCTCCAGAGCAGTATTGATTTTTATTATTTGCAATGCAAGTACTCACACTTACAGAGAATTATAGGCATGCAGTTATATTTAAAGTGAATATTATTTAAGTATTGAAGGATATGGAATTATATTCATTGAAACATAATTAAAGTACAGCGACATATAATAATAAATGGGTGGAAGTA
This sequence comes from Choloepus didactylus, assembly GCF_015220235.1. NCBI lineage: Eukaryota > Metazoa > Chordata > Mammalia > Pilosa > Megalonychidae > Choloepus > Choloepus didactylus. Next base: position 45,349,477 of record NC_051334.1, on the reverse strand, counting down.
TGTGCAATACTAATTCAAGGTAATCACTATGCTATGAATGTGCTGCAGATTAGAGCTGAATATAATGAGGTCTCCATTTAATTAGAGCACTTTAATTCTGAACCAGATTAGAGGCAAAGGGTACTTCAGAGAAGTGCCAACTCCAATTCTTACTACAGAACAGGTGAAAATGGTGTTCTGAAAAGGCTTTGAGTTTAGGGGTAGCTAATGAGATGAGAGATAGAATTACAAACTCTTTCTCTCCATCACTTTGTTGTGTGTACACAGGATGGAGTCCTCATGCTAGGACCTGTGCAGATAATTCTTGGGTGGCGCACCCAGGTCTCTCCTGGTCAATGCCCATCTATTTCTCCTTCCTAAGCTCCCATTATTCTTCCACAGAGATCCTCTGCTCTGGCCCAACACCCTTGGCTTTCGTCATGGAAATAACCATGAGCACTTCCTGAGAACACATACATCAGGGCTGCTTGGGGCTGTTAAGATTTTGTGAAATGAGATCCCAATAAAAACTGCCCCAAGAGCTAGGGAGTTATTCAGAGAGTTTTTTTGTGAGCTGCTATGGGTCTGTCAACCTACTCCTGCATCTGGTCTTACCCTCTGATTCCAAAAGGCCTTGGATTCCGACTACTGGCTTTCTTTCAACCCAGCCCCATCCCCACTGCCAGCAGCACCCCCACAATGGCTACCAGGGTCTCTTGAGTGAGACAATGATACCCTGCTCTGGTCCTCCTAAATCAAGGCCCAGATTGCTTCTATCTCCTGCTTCCGACCCTTCCCACCTCCTGGTTATGACTGCACAGCCCTGAAGTGCACAGAGGCCAAACTCATCTTCCTTTCTAATTCCCTCGCTTAAGCAGCTTCCCAACTGCTCCTCCTCTGTGAGCCCTTAGGCTTCAAAACTCACTTCTACTTCTGGATTCCTCTAACTCTAATTGGCTGTGGCACTCACAGGACAATTTGCTAAACCAATACTTCACTTACCTGTCTTCCCAGTAATATCGTCAGCCTTCTGTGAGAATTCCTTCTAGGCTCTTTGTATCCTCGATGACTATCACAGTGCCAGTTGCCCAGAGGTAATGTGTAGTATACTGGTTAGTAGTGTGCCTTCTTAACTGTGTTCATTACAAAGAGGAATATACATGGGCAGATACCACCTTAACCAAGTGATCAAAGCAATGGGTTAAACATCACCAGCAATGGGTTAAATCAACATCAAGTGCCTCCTGAAATGATGCACAGAGAAGGACACAGCATCACTTCCGTGGTATTCTTGCTAAAAATTCATAACTTGAATCTAAACTGAAGAGACATCAGTCAAACCATATTGAGAGGTACTGTGTAAAATAACCGGCCTGTACCCTTCAATCTTGTCAAGATCACAAAAGGCCAAGAAAGACTGAGGAACCATTCCAGATTAAAAGAAACTAAAATAATATGACAATTGCAAATGGGTGATCATGAATTTGATCCTGGACCAGAAGTTGTTGGGGTTTTTTTCTATAACAGACATAATTAGAAAAATTGGAGGAATCTAAATAAGGTCTCTAGATCTGATAATAGTATTGTTTCCATGTTAATTTCCTATTATGACAATTGTATTTTGGTTATATAAGAGAATGCCTTTGTTTTTAGAAACACACACTGAAATATTTAGGGACAGAGAAGCTTCATGTCTGCAACCTACTCTCAAATAGTTCAGAAAAAAGATCTATATTATATACACACACATATACATACACAGAGTAGGATAAAGCAAATGTGGTAAAATGCTAGCTTTTGGGGAAACTGAGTGCAGGGTATATGGAATTCTTTGTATTATTCTTGCAACCTTAAGTCTGAAATTATGTCAAAATAAAAGTGGCTTTATTTTTCCTCTGTAAATGTGGGCTCTGGTATCAGACTCCCTGGGTTTGAATTCCAGCTTTGCCACTTACCAGTTGTATGACCTTAGGCAAGTTACTTAACCAATAACAAATGTAAGGTCTGAATTTTCCTTCTACAGCAGTCCTGTACTTCCTGATTTAGTCAAGGTCAGCTTTTAACTTCACACAAAAGCCACATTTAATATCTCAAGTCCAAGGTGGTCATTGCAAAGCAGAAACTAGGAAGATTGCTGAAGAAATGTGGCAGAAACTCAGAACCAGAGGGAGTGGTAATGAGACTCTTGATTAAAAAATAAGAAAGAGGATCTAAAAATCAGGGGAGCAAACTGCAATGAAATCCAAACACTTTCTTTTGGTCAGTGAAGTAGAAACGCAACTAAATTTGAGGGAATCCCTGATGTACTCAGTTTCTTTGTCTGTATTTTTAGGATAATAATAGTACTGTCTTGAGCCAGTTGCTGTGAGAATTAAGCAGTAAGTGCTCAGCATGGGGGTCAGCCAGGAGTAAGCTCTTGGCAAATGAACTTCTGTTACTAAGCAGCCCAGTCCATGCTTCCTGCTGCTTATGATAAGTATGGTGCTTAGGGATCATGAATTACTGGGGTCATGTGAGAATCCCATAGTTCATGAGTCTCTGGCCTACTTCCAAGGAGTCCTGCAAGCTGCTAGGACCACCGGAAGCACAATGGGGGCTCTCGTAGCTATTTAGAAGATCATAAGGGTGGATTAAAGAAGGCTTAGTTAGCTTTGGCCCTTGCATCCAGGGCTCAGGTACCCTAGGATGACCATCCTACAGGTAGGTCAGACTTGGCTGCCCACGAAGATTCTACCAGGCCCATTTCCAGAATGGGCTTTAACACATTGCCAGGTGAATCACATGTGCTTTAGGCTGGATGAGGGAATCTGTCCCCTTCTCTTATCTGTGAAGGCTCCAGTCCCAACAGAGAAACCTGTTCTGAGCATCTCAGAATCTCATTTGCTTCTTTGGCCCTGAGTCCTAAATTCAGAGTGATATCTACATGAAAGAGAGAGGAATAATGATAGAAGCATTTAAACCAAGTCTCTTATTTTACTAAAGAGGAAACTGAGGCCCAAGAAGTTGATGAGATGTGTTTGACATTCCTCCAGGTGTTCTAGAAGAAGGCCTGGAACAAGTTTTCTAACTCTCATCTCTTTACCCTTTCCACTAGGCCACATTGCCCTCAAGCATTTTAACTTTTAGAGTCAAAGAATTCAGAGAGAGGCAGGTATGAAGGCCACAAAAAAAAACAAGGGGCAATGCTCTCCCATCATATACTCATGCCAGTCAGAACTAATGGGGCTCTTAGCTGAAACACCATTTGTGAAGACCCTGTGTCACAGCAATACAAGAAAAGTAAGGCAGGACAATTTGCTGACATTTGGGCAGTATTTCTTTGTAGGTCCAGGTGGTGAATTTAATGTTCCCTCAAATCTTGTTGTGTTTCTACTTCACTGACTGAAAGAAAATGTTTAGAATTCTTTACACAGTTTGCTCTACTTATTTTGAGGTTCTCTTTCTTATTTCTTAATCAAAAGGCTTATTACCACTTTATCTCATTCTAAGTCTCTGCCAAATTGCTTCAGCAATCCTCCTAGTGTCTTCAGCACAAGAACAGCTAAGAAGGCCAAGCACCTGGAGGCCAGGAAGAACTGGTGGTTGGCTTGGTGAGCATCAGGGTGCAAGCCAAGAGGACAGACAGTGCAAGATGAAAAGAAGGATGCTCGGGGGTGCTGATGAGGTCCCAGAGGACCCTCAAACCATCAGGGAGGGAAAGAAGTAGTTCTCGGATTCCACCGAATTTTGACAGTCTGGAATGTGAACTTTATTCATGACAATAATAAAACTTATTTCTTACCTTGGGGGGTCCAGACCAATGCAAGTTACATCTGGAGCAAACACTCAAATTGAGGATAATTTTCCCATTTCACAAGGATGGGGAGGACTAACATATGATTTGCCCTGTCCCTTCCCCCACAAAGGGCTTACACATTGAGCAAAAGTAGTTGTCCCTTTTAGCAACTAGAATCATTCTATTTGCATGGTAGTTGAGTGAGATTGTTTCTGCATACTGGAAATGAGAAATGCAGGCATGCTGACTCTAGGAGAGGGTGATGGCAAGAGTGTGGCTCTGAGCTAGCCATTGTGCACTGAGCTAGACTAGCCATCACTTGGATCCAAGTGCACAGAAGCCCACCCTTTCTCCCTGCTCCAGGCTACACCACCATGCAGTCCCCTTTACTCCTGCTTTACACCCAATTACCTGGAAAAAGTCAAACCATTCCATCTATTCTGCGCATGTAGGGAGTGGCATTGTCCCTGTCATGGAACCCATGATTTGCTTTCTTACAGGGACATGAGGCAAAAAAATTAGTCTCATTTCGTTAGCCTTTGAGTCCTTCTCCCACCTCCCAAAGCTAATAGGCTGTCTATCTTTGGTTTTGACGATAATTCAAAGTAAAGACATCCATTCACTTCACATCTTACAGATCAAGCACTCTTGGCTATGAAATGATTTCCTGGGTTCAGTGTCTCAGAACCATAATAATTGACTTGGCAATATGAAAAGTCATTTTCAAGGAAAGTATGATGAAGTGCCTGTTCATTTGATACTAGAAATGTCTTCCATAAATCTGGCTTATTAAAACAATGAGTCCCTCATAATATCTTTGCAATTTTCAAATGAGATGATCATAAAATTGCTATAAAACATTAAAAGTCTGTTTTCTGCTAATGATAATGATGCAAATATTGATGTAGGCTCACTAAGATACACCAAGAGAATGCTTGTCAAAATGGATAGATGGTGATATTAGAATGTTTCCTGATACCACACATAAACAAGATTATATGCTTTTATTTTCTTTTTTCTTCACGTTCTCTAGGTAGAAGAGACATTCTTTGAGTTAATGAGTGTGATGTTCATATGCCTTCACATTTCTGAAGTTGAAGTTTCTTTACAATATCATTCACTTGTGACATATATTCACTCAACCAACAGCATGGTTCTTTTTTTTTTTTTTCCATTTTGAAATTTATTTATTTTTTTTTAATTAAATTCAGTTTTATTGAAATACATTCACACACCATACAATCATCCATGATATACAATCCACCGTCCACAGTATGATAACATAGTTATGCGTTCATCACCACAATCTATCTCTGAACATTTTCCTTACATCAGAAAGAACCAGAACAAGAATAAAAAATAAAAGTGAAAAAAAACACCCAAATCATCCCCCCATCCCACCCCATTTGTCCTTTAGTTTTTATCCCCATTCCTCCACTCATCCATACACTAGATAAAGGGGGTGTGATCCACAAGGTCTTCACAATCACACTGTCACCCCTTGTAATCCACATTATTATATAATTGTCTTCAGGAGTCCAGACTGCTGGGTTGGAGTTTGGTAGTTTCAGGTATTTACTTCTAGCTATTCCAATACATTAAAGCCTAAGAGGTGTTATCTATATAGTGCATAAGAATGTCCACCAGAGTGACCTCTCGACTCTATTTGGAATCTCTCAGCCACTGAAACTATTTCATCTCATTTTGCATCCCCCTTTTGGTCAAAAAGATACTCTCAGTCCCATGATGCCGGGTCCACATTCATCCCCGGGAGTCATACTCTGTGTTGCCAGGGAGATTTACACCCCTGGGAGTCAGGTCCCACGTAGGGGGGAGGGCAGCGAGTTCACCTGTCGAGATGGCTCAGTTAGAGAGAGAGAGGGCCACATCTGAGCAACAAAGAGGTACTCAGGGGGAGACTCTTAGGCACCATTACATACAACTTTAGACTCTCCTTTGTGGTAATGAGCTTCATAAGGGCAAGTCCCATGCTCGAGGGCTCAGCACATCAAACCGCCAGTCCCAATGTTTGTGACAACATCAACACCAGTCCAGGTGAGGATGTCCAACACATCCGCACCTTCCCCCAGATCCTTGGGGCTGGGGAGGAGGAGGCTGTAAATATATTTTTTATTATCTGCCCAAATTACTCTGGGATGTGTCACTATTTCACATTAACCTATACAAACCTACCAGGTCTCACTTCCTAGTCAAAGTTCTATGTAATTATGGTATTTGAGCACACTGTACAAGTTAAATTGTTTAGAAAATATAGATCCTGTACCAAATAAACATCTCTTCCCTTGGTCTCACATGGAAGTTGAAGTTTTAAAACACAATCAGTTTCAACCTTTACCCTTTGGCCTGGCTTGCCCTGGTCTTAACCAGACCTGCTTCATTCATATCACTAATTGAAGTCTGGGCTCTTTTTCAGCTTTTTTTTTTTTTGACAGTGGAACAGCATGGTTCTTAATCCTCAAAAGTTTATAGTCCGTTTCCCTAGTATCCCGGGCTGTAGCGGGCTTATTAATATCATGATGATAAAGTTATGATGGAAACTATTCAGAGAGGTTGAATGACCTGCCCGAATTCACAAGCTAATAAGTTGGGAAACTGAAATTTAAGTTCAAGACTGCTTCCAAAACCCAGATGTTCACAAAGATCTTCTTCAGTAATGGCCTTGGGATTAAGGTGCTTCCGCTTGGCCCACCCTGCATTTTGCAGCTCCCTTGCAGCCCTGACCAGACCTGTTTCAGAAGTTACATTGAAGATGTTGAGTGGAAGACAAAATGACCATAGGCAATACATGGCCTACCCAGCTTTACCAGTCCGCCATTTTGCTACCAAGAAAGCCAAAGCCAAAGGAAAAGGACAGTTTCAAACCAGAGTGAATATTAATGCTGCCTTGGTTGAGGAGATAATCAACTTGGAAGAGGTAGATGAAGAAATGAAGTCTGTGATGGAAGCCCTCAATGATAATTTCAACAAGACTCTCAATATAAGGACATCGTCAGGATCCCTTGATCCTATCACTGTGGTAACTGCTGATGGGAAGCATGCTTTAAACCAGATTGGCCAGATCTCCATGAAGTCGCCACAGCTGATTTTGGTGAACATGGCCAGCTTCCCAGAGTGTACAGCTGCAGCTATCAAGGCTATAAGAGAAAGTGGAATGAATCTGAACCCAGAAGTAGAAGGGACACTAATTCGGGTGCCCATTCCCAAAGTAACCAGGGAACACAGGGAAATGCTGGTGAAGCTGGCCAAACAGAGCACCAACAAAGCCAAAGACTCCTTAAGGAAGGTTCGTACTAATGCAATGAATAAACTAAAGAAATCAAAGGATAAGACCTCAGAGGACACCATCAGGCTCATAGAGAAACAGATCAGCCAAATGGCCGACGATACAGTTGCAGAGCTGGACAGGCTTCTTGCAATGAAGACCAAAGAACTCCTTGGATGAAAGTCTACCAGAGGCCAGCAACGCTGTAGAGCTCAGTTCCTGTGAATCTCATGGCAAATCGAGACTCTCTACCCCATCCGTACAGAAGGCTGGTACCGTGCAGTTGTTGCTCTTTATGAGACCCAGCCTTCCACTGGGGCACCCGGACTTGCTCACTCTCTTCCTAACCCCTGCCTGCCCCATTCTGCTCTGCACCTGCTGACATGGGTGGCCCTCAGAGAATATCTGCAGAGCGCCTTTACTCAAGACATTATCTTGACTGACATAGCCAAGAGAATAGGGACATTGGCAGTCTTAGCACCGCCTGCTCTTCATCTTGGAAACCTTTCAAGCAAGCAGTCAGGCCCTATCCCAACTTTGAACTCTGCTTGGGTTGATGTGGGCCTTCACCTATGACAAAGGTTACCTTTGTTAGATGCCCATTTTCACTGAACTATAAAATCTAAATAAATTGGAAAGAATAAAAACCACAAAGGAAAAAAAAAAGTTTATAGTTATGGAGTGAGGATGGAAGGTAGGGTGGAGACTAACATGAAAAGAGCTAACCACAATAGTACGCAGAAAAGAATATGAAATAGAGATATTAGCACTGTACATTGAGAGTGAAGAGACAGAAGCAATCAATTCTAGTTTGAGTGCCAGAGAGCGCTTCATGGTAAAACTGATAATTCACCCTGATCAAAGAGTTACCATTGCAAGCAACCACCTGAGCCTCCCTCAAAATAAGAAGTCATCTTTTCCAAGATTATCTCAGCTTCCTCCTTATAAGTGAATGATCACTTGGTAATGGTCTTTGTCACCATTTGGCAAAAAGGTAATCAAAAGTCCTACCATAACAAAGCAGAAAATGAGATAATTTGAGCATACTTTATGAAGCTGAAAGTGACTTACAAAGCTAAAGCATTTATTCTTGCTCTTTTAATTTTTTTAATACCATCTATGTCATTAATGTAAATGAATATAAAGGGACTACTTGGTGACTCTGGAGCACTTCTTGTAAACTTGAGCTCTCTCACTTCCTAGCTCAGGCTGTTCTCCAAACTTATCACCACAGCGGTTTCCGTCTAGGCTTTGGGGATCTTGTTCTGATGAAACCCAAACCTGCTGCAAAGCAACCTTGCTCTCAGTAGAGCTTCCTCACTGCCAGGCCTCTGGGAAGTGGTATTCACTAATTAAGCCCAGTTACCTCTTCTCTTTCTTTTCTTCCTCTATTTCAGATTCATTCAAAAATAAGCACTGAGTACACTTGTGAAACTTGATGCATTTTGGGAGATGCCAAGAAGGGCTAATAGCTGGCTAGAGTGATTAGGAGAGAGTGGAACTGAGTCTGGGGTTGCCATATTAAGAAGCTTGATGTAGCAATACCTGTTTTCCACTCCTCAGGCAGACAGAGTCGCCTATTGTAGTGTTTTTAAAGTGTTCCCACAAGTTCTTGGATGCTAGAGCCACCAAAGTAGAATCTAATTCCCCGCCCCTTGAATATGGTTGCAACAATATTTCCGGATCCACATGTTCTTGTCGCTCCCCCATCAAGAGATGGAGTCTATTTCTATTCCTCTTGAAAGTCGGCAGGCCACTGTGACACAAATGGGTATTTAAAAATGAAAAGCTATTGTAATCCAGTAAAGAGATAATATGAAGAACTAAAGAAATAGTCCAGTTATCAGAAAATCATACTTTAGGTAACTCAACCATCTAGAATACCTCTGTGAACCCAAACATGTGAGCCCAGGAAAGAAATTGATAAGTTTCTAAAAATACCTGGATAAGTGTCAAAGAGCTCTTGTTACTTATTCATAGACAAGTTCCCCAGCATGCACTAAGAGACTTTTTTTTTCACAAAGCAGTAAATTCTAGCTTCTGAATTTGCAAATATTTTACACAGTATTGTAACATTTTTGGTCATCTGATTTCCCAATCTATGGTAGAATAGAATTAGCAAATAAGCCAAGGGAAAAAGTTGCTAGAAATAGGCACAGTGCCAGCAGCAGAAAATGACATCTGAGCGTACAAGACTGAAGACCTAAAAATGACATAAAAACTCAAAATGTAGACAGTCTGGTGGCCCTAGGGCATAGGGGGAAATAGCTCTATATATTTCAATAGCCCAGGAGAACATCACTGATATCCAACAGGGCAAGTATAATGGTTAAATTTTATTCAAGACACTCTTTTTTATAAAGGCAAGAAAAATCATTTCTGCCATATTTTAGGGAGACTATAGAGAATTATCTAAAGAAACCATGTTTTAGGACTTAAAGGGATAAAGTTCAGTTGCCCAGAAAAATTACCAGAAAATGGAAATATTTTCTCATGTATTGGTTAAATCAGGACTTGTTAAATGATGAACATTTTCTAAAACAGCTGTGGAAGCCATGTTGGTCAGTATATGGTCTCAAAGCTTAGATTTTTGTCTTTAATGAGGCTGTAGGGTTATCTATTTTTTCCTTTTGCCCAACATCCCTCTTTTTTTTCTGGAAGCAAGACTTTGCTTTCTTCTGGGAGATGGTCCTTTCACCATGGGGCTAAAGGGGAATTGCCATCTTCTTACAGACTCCACCTCCTTGGCCTGATCCCTTGGCCACAGTGATGGGACTTGATGAGCTTGTGACTCAAGATGGGTTTGCTTCTTCTGGGATAATTTTAATTAGAACAAAGGAAAATGGTCACTTTCTTATTGGGTTGTGAAGTTGAGTAGATGTGAAGCCCAGAGCTATCAGGGCCTTGGTCCCAGCCTCTGGGAAAAAGCAGGTCTGAGAAAATGTCACAGACATAGAGAGAAACACAGAGGACAGATGCAGAGACAGAACTCATTGGTTTTGAGGAACTTCATTCCAATTTATGAGGTACCTGAAGCTATCCTGCGATTCTTGGTTGTTGAGCAAATCTCCTGATTCTAGGAGCTATTCATATACTATTCAAACAGTAATCCTCTTTGATGTAAGCTATTTCAGTTGGCCTTCTGTCATCTGCAGCTAAAAGGTTCCTGCCAGGTACAGGGAACTCTGGGAATTGTGAGGCCCCTCTGAGATGGCTTTTGCAATACTAAGGGTCTGACATGAATACCAAAAGAGGGAAAATGTGAAGCAGGCCCCTGTTTGTTCAACTAATGAGGAGTTGGTATCTCTGACAGGCCATGTGATTAAAAGGAGTTGCTGCTGCTTAACAGAAGGAGGAAAAGACCACAAAGTAGTTAGCAGGAGTCCATAGAGACATCTGCCTTATCAGATTTCCCTTTTCTGCGTAATTCATGTCAAATGCTAAGTTTACTTCTTCACAGGTGCTGGTGACATATCATCACAATATAGGAAGGAGAATGTGGATGGCAGATCTCTGAAGACCTTTCAGTTCTGGCTTTCTGAATCTGTGAGGCTTCTTAAATCTCTCCTTTTGTCCACTACTGGCATTTCCTCATGACCAGGAGAGAAGGAAGTGGTCCTCATTGCTAAAGGCCTGCCTATATGGTGACAAGTTCACAAATAAATGTAGGAATAATGATAATAGCTAACATTTATAGAGTACCAGGCACTATTTTAAGGAATTTACATGTATTATTTCATTTAAATCTCACAACAAGTCCATCAGGCAGATATTGATATTATTCCCATTTTAGAGCTGGGCAAACTGAGGCTTGGAGAGCTAAGAAGTTTTTGGTAGGTCATGCTTTGTACAAGATGGAGCCAGGATTTAAACTCGGGCAATCTGATTCCAGAAGCCTATCTCCTAACTACTATGTTGCATTGCCTTCTGTACGCAGCACACTGGCTGCAGCACTCAGCTGAAGATTTCTGTCTGCTCAGCATCCCTGTGTCATCAGTGCTGGTCCTGTAAGTGGGTGAGGCAGATTTGGCAAGGAAAGGTAAGTTCTACCACTCTGCACTCTGTGGGAAGTTCCCATCACTTTCCTTAATTATTTATATTAGGCCTGTTAATATATCTTTATGTTCCTAACACTGTTGGTAGGAATGTAATTCAGTACAATGATCTGGAACTCCATTTGAAGTGTGTAGAAAGAGCTATAGAAATATTTATGCACCTTGACTGAGGAGGTTTTTGTAAGGAGATAATTAAAAAGGCAGACTGAACTTTATGCACAATGCCGTTCCACTTAGAATTTTCTCTTATAATTAAAAGTTTGAAACAACCTTGGTTTTTATAACTCTTTGAGTTGGAAGGAGCAGATTCATTCACATTTCCTCACAGAAGCAGCAATGCATTATAAGGTATAGCAATCATCTATTGCTGTGCAACAAATTATCCTAAAACTTAGTAACTTAAAACAACAACAATTTGTTATCTCTTATTATTCAGTGGGTTGGCTGGGTGGTTCTTTTGCTTGTGTTATCTGGGCTTATCCATGCAGTTCCAGTCAGCTGGAAGCTCAGATGACCTCATTCAAACATTGGGGGCTTTAGTGCTGGCTCCTAGATGGGGTGCCTTGGTTCTTTTCCACATGCCCTCCTATCCTTCATTATGAACCAACTTCTTTTCAGCATGGCAGTCTCAAGGTGGCAGTCTCAAGGTAGCATTTTTTTTTTTTTTTTTTTTATTGAGATATATTCACATACCACGCAGTCATACAAAACAAATTGTACTTTCGATTGTTTACAGTACCATTACATAGTTGTACATTCATCACCTAAATCAATCCCTGACACCTTCATTAGCACACACACAAAAATAACAAGAATAATAATTAGAGTGAAAAAGAGCAATTGAAGTAAAAAAGAACACTGGGTACCTTTGTCTGTTTGTTTCCTTCCCCTACTTTTCTACTCATCCATCCATAAACTAGACAAAGTGGTGTTTGGTCCTTATGGCTTTCCCAATCCCATTGTCACCCCTCATAAGCTACATTTTTATACAACTGTCTTCGAGATTCATGGGTTCTGGGTTGTAGTTTGATAGTTTCAGGTATCCACCACCAGCTACCCCAATTCTTTAGAACCTAAAAAGGGTTGTCTAAAGTGTGCATAAGAGTGCCCACCAGAGTGACCTCTCGGCTCCTTTTGGAATCTCTCTGCCACTGAAGCTTATTTCATTTCTCAAGGTAGCATTTTAAGAAGAAGGTGGAAGCTGTACAATCTCTTAAGGTTTGGTCTCCAAGGTTGCACAATGCCACTTCCACCACCTTCTACTGGTTAAAACAAGTGACAAGGCCAGCTCAGAATCATTGGGGTGGAGAAACAGACTACCTCTTGATGGGAGGAGTGGTGACATCTCATTACAAAGGGCCATGGACATTGGGAGATGTGTTCATAAGAGACCATTATTATAGCCATTTACTATAAGAGGTGTGGAAATGCAACCAAGATTAAAAGGATTTTGGAAACCATGAGCCATGACCACTCTATGGACAAGATACCCTTTGATAAACAACAACAATAATAGCAGCTGACACTTATATAACACTCTGTGAAGTATTTTACATATATGAACTGATTGATGCCTCACAATAACCTTATGAGTTAGGTATTATTGTTACTCCCATTTTACAGATGAGGAAATGGAGGCACAGAGAGCTAAATGACTTGCCCAGGTTTATACAGACAGTAATTGATGAAGCTGAGATACAAACTCAAGCAGCCCAGCTTCAGAGTCTATTGTTTGAACTTCCATATCATATTGACTCTAAATGTACCTGTCTTTCCATCTGTCCATCCATTTATCAAGTTATCTATCTATCTATCTATCTATCTGTCTATCTATCAAATATCTATCTACCTACCTAATTTATATACGCATACTACCAGATTAGGTTTGCTAACTTTATTTTCAAATTTAGGAGTTTGTGCACCTGTCTTTGGAACAACAATTAGCCTATACATTTGTTTTTGTGTATTCTCCTTTTTTCTTATGATATCAATATTTTATTAACTTTATAAAATGAGCTAGGTAGCTTTCTCAAGTTCATTAATTATATTGTCCAATTCTATACCCTTAGTGGTATTTTGCAGTCTTAATTTATTAGTTAAATTTATAGGCCTGTTAAAACTTTCCATTAGGATTGTGTTTTACATATTTCAAAATAATTTATATAAAAAGGAATAAAAAGCAAACTCCAAAATTGAGAACAAAGTGAAACAAATGAATATGCTTGTATGTCAAATCAGTAACATTACCCACAGAAAAAAGAATTATTTTAAGTGACTTGAGCACAGTGTTCAGACTGCATGTTCTTAGTGGAAGAGATTATAAAGACAAAAAAACAGCAAAGAAATGTTAAGCTTTCCTCAGTAATTGTACTTCTACAGATAATATTGATTTTCTAATTTTGAAACTATTTTATATCTTATAGGGTAAAGCAAAATATATAACTATGTTTACATTATTAAGAATCAAAACTTTCAGTTAAGAAAATAGAGATACAAATCTAAAAACCAAAAAAGTTAAGAAACACATGATGTCAAATTTGAATTGAAAACATCAACATGGAATATCATAGTTTAGGATTTGCAGACCATACTGTCTCTGTTGCAAATACTTGGCTCCATCATAGTTGAGCAAAAGCAGCCCTAGATTACATGTAAACAGATGAGCATGACTTGTTCCAATAAAACTTTATTTACAAAAACAGGGAGTGGAATGGGATTTGGCCTGGAGACCATAGTTTGCTAACCGACTGGTTTACACTGTAGGGGTCTAGAATCCATAACCCCTTACCCCCAACAGTATTGAGAACCTTTAGCCACTTACAACTTGGTTTCTGAATACCATTCCCCACTAAAAAGAATAAGTTCTTGGAGACATAGCTGATTCCAGTTCCAGGGCAGGAAAATTTCAATGTGAGTCTGTATCATCTCATGTCACAAAGCAAGGAAACACTCCAAGATTAATGGAGCCATTTCAGAAGGATACTGGAGTCACTTTGAAGGGATTTGCATTGATTAATTGGGACAACTTAGGCATCAAATAATAATAATGATAATAACAAGTCTAATTGATCATAAAATGGTAAATAAATAGAAATTCATGAGTTTGTAGTGATAATATAATGAAAAAAAAGAAAAGAAAGAAAACTCATTGAACCAACTTTGGAGATGACTTTTACACAAACTTTTTCTCTGAAAATTTTTAAAAGAAAAAAATAAGTATTTCTCCTACTCTAATTGAAGAGAGAAACCTCTTCTTTACAGAAGAATTGCTACTAAATAATGTCAAAGGATCATATGATTAATAAATCACCGTTTTGCAAACCAAGTGACACAGTTGATTCAGGCAGTGATTCTTAATAGATGACCATTAAATAACAGGCAGTTGGTGGACCAGATAGTTGCATGGTGCCAAATTATCCACCCACAGATAACTTGCTCATTATAAAGGGAAAAGCATACCTTTGCAGTGAATAGATCTGGCAGTTGTCATCTTAACTCAGCCATCAAACTTAGAAACATTGAGAGAAGGACAGTCTGACATTATGTACTCCCTGCTATGAGGCAATATGAAGTAAACATATGAAATATGAAATATTGTTGCATTTCAACCTTTACATGGACTGCAGCTAGGAGAATAAGTTAAATGACACCACAAGGAAAGAGACAAATCCAGAATGATGTAGGACATTTGTGCTGGTTTGGATCTGTTATGTACCCCAGAGAAGCCTATGTTCTTTTATTCCAGCGTTGTGGGGGCAGACCTATGGTGGGTGTGACCTTTTGATTAGGTTGTTTCCATGGAGATGAGACCCTGCCCATTCAAGGTGGGTCTTAATCCCCTTGCAGGAGTCCTCTATGAGAGGATAAAAGGCAGAGACATTCTGGAGAGAGCTCAGAGAAGCTGAGACAGAAACCCAGAAACATTTTGGAGAAAGCCACTGAAACCAGAAGCTAAACCCTGGAGGGAAAGTTCAGCAGAGCCAGCCATGTGTCCTCCCATGTGGCAGAGGAACCCCAGATGCCATTGGCCTTTCCTTAGAGAAAGTACTGTCCTTTTGATGCCTTAATTGGGACATTTTCATGCCTTACAACTGTAAATTTGTAAACCAATTAAATCCCCATTGTAAAAGCTAATCCATTTCTGATATATTGCATTCCGGCAGCTTTAGCAAGCCAAAACAACATTCTAAAAGACTACAAATTAGTTTTGTTTCTTCAAAAAGTCTATGAAATGTGAATTTAAAAAGATTTGGGACAGTTCTAGGTTAAGGGACACAAAAGAGATATTAAAACAAATGCATTTCATAAACTTTAAATCATTTCTCAAAAAAAAAACTGTTGTAAAATATTTTTGAACAATGGGGTAACTTTGAATATGGGCTACATGGTAAACAATATTAGAGAATTGTCATTAAAATTTTTAGGTCTGATAATCGCATTTTGCTTATATAAGAAAATGTCCTTATTCTTGGGAGATGTGTATTCAGAAATTCAGAAGTGGACTATCATGATACTTGCAACTTTCAAAAGTTTCAGCACATGTGTATATAGATAGATGGATGAAGAAAATATGGCAAAATTTTAACAACTGCTGAATCTAGTTGGTAAATTTATATATGTTCATTACACTATTCTTTCCACTTTTTTGTATGTTTTCAAATTTCCATGATAAAAATTTAGGGCAAAATTTTTCTCTGTGAAGGATTGTATCTTACCTTTAAACTTGCAGGTTGGCCAATCATTTTGCAAACAAACTGGCATTCATATGGGTAACAGTGGTAGGCAGAAATCTAAAAATGGTTCCTCTGAGATTCTACATCCTAATCCTGAATATACTGACATATCAGTCCCCTGATTATCCTTTATTATATGGCAAAGTTGAGAGAGATTATCTTGGTGGGCATAACCTAATCACAGGAACCTCCTTAAAAGCAGAAAGTTTTCTGTGATTGGTGGCAAAAGAGGAAGTCAGAGAGATTTGAAGCATGAGAAGAATTTGATGTGCCTATGCTGACTTTGAAGATGGAGAAAGGGGGCCACAAGCCAAGGAATGCCAATGGTTTCTGGGAGCAGAGAATGGCATCCAGATGACAGCAAGGCAACAGGATTTCAGTTCTACAACTGTAAGAAACTGAATTCCACCAACAATTTGAATAAGCTTGGAAGAAAAATCTTTAGCACTTCCAGACAAGAATGTAACAGAATTGACATCTTGGTTTTGGTCTTGTGAGACCCAGAACAGAGAAAGTACCCAAACCTTCCTGGACTTCTGGCATACAGAACCGAAACCTAAAAAATGAGTCTTGTATTAAACCACTGTTTGTGGTGATTTGTTATGGCAGCAATAGAAAACTAATAGAAAACTAAGACCCAGATGTTTAGAGGAAAATGTTCAAGGAGTTTGGAGCTTGGGTGCATTAATTTGTTGAGTTCCTTAAAGTACAGAATTAAAATCTGGGTTGCTTTACTCTACTATTGCAAATTGCTCCTTGTCCTTCTGAATATATAAAATTTCTTCTCTGTTCCTTGTTTCTGGGTATTTCCTAAATGTATCTGTTTGCTTAGAAGTTTTTATTTTTATTTTTCCATTTATGAAAAATTATATATATATGTTTTGATTTCATTTAAAAATTGACACATTTCCCTTGACAGATGGTTAGGCATAAAAGCTAATTTCAAGGAATGACATCAGCAAGAATGGCAGAGTTAAGAACCTCTGAAAATCCACTCCTCCATAAAAGCAATCAGAATGCTTGCAGAAATTGTCACCATCAACATTTTCAAAACTCTGGAAATTAACCAAAGGTTAATTTACAACAATCCATGTAGCATTTGTTCAAGGAAAACAGCTGAATCTCAGTAAGAACAGCAAGCTTGTGGTGTTTTAAGTTGCTCTATTCCCATCCTTCTCTCCTCAGCTCTGAGGTAGTCTTGAAATCCAACAGTTTCATAACTAAAGGAGCTGTGAATACCAGAAATCTAGTAGCCAGGGTGGGCAGAACAGGTTTGGAGCTCCGAAAAGCCCCATCCTTAGAGAATTGTCATTATCTGATCTGACAGTTCCCTAGAATACTCCAATCAAAAGGCAGAGATTATCAGCATGGATTTAAGGAAAAAAAAAACAAAACATAATCCACACTTTAGTTTCAAAAAACTCAAATACATTGAACATAAAAGGATGGAAAAAGATATACTACTCAAACAGTAACCAAAAGAGAGCTGGAGTGAGTAATAATATTGGATGAAATAGACTTTAAGTCAAAAATTGTTACTTGCAACCAAGAGGGTATTTTATGATGATAGAAAGTAAATTCATCAAGACAATATAACAATTATGAACATGCATACATCTAACAACAGAGCTCCAAAATACATGAAGCAAATACTGGCACAATTGAAGAGATAAAGAGACAATTAAAAAATAATAACTGGGGACTTTAATGCCCCACTTCCAATAATGGATAGAACAACTAGACAGAAGATCAACAAGGAAATAGAAGACTTGAACAACACAATAAACCCATTAGACCTAACAG
This sequence comes from Choloepus didactylus, assembly GCF_015220235.1. Classification (NCBI taxonomy): domain Eukaryota; kingdom Metazoa; phylum Chordata; class Mammalia; order Pilosa; family Megalonychidae; genus Choloepus; species Choloepus didactylus. The sequence goes on along the minus strand of NC_051334.1, from coordinate 45,331,849 downwards.
ACATCTATAGAACTCTCCACCCAGCAACTGAGAACACACAATTTTCTCAAGTGCATATGGAAAATTCTCCAGGAGAGACCTATGTTGGGCCATAAAACAAATCTCAATAAGTTTAAAGTGATTTAAATCAAAGTATGCTCTCTGACCACAATGGAATGAAATCAGAAATCAGTTACAGAAGGAAATTTTGAAAATTCACAAATGCATGGAAATTAAATACCTCACTCTTGAATTACCAATTACCAGTTGGTCAAAGAAGAAATCACAAAAGAAATTAGAAAAAAACTTTGAAATTAATGAAAATGAATACATAAGACACCAAAACTTAGAGGATGCAGGTAAAGCTTAGAGAGAAATTGATAGTTCTAAAGGCCTATAGTACAAAAGAAAGATCTTAAATCAGTAACTGTGCTGGTTTGCATGTACTATGTCCCCCCAAAAAAGCCATATTCTTTAATGCAATCTTGTGATGGCAGCTTATTAGTGTTGATTGGGTTGGAACCTACTGGTTCAGTGTTTCCATGGAGATGTGACTCAATCAACTGTTGGCAAGACCTTTGATTGGATTATTTCTATGGAGATGTTGCCACACCCATTCAGGGTGGGTCTTTATTGGATCACTGGAGTACTTTAAAAAAGAGCCACATAGGCCCAGGTGGGGAGCAGCTGTGAGTGACATTTTGGAGAGCAACTGAGAGTGACATTTTGAAGAGCAGCTGCACCTAAGAGAGGATGAAATGCCCCAAAAGCAACATTTTGGAGAATGCTATTTTGAAACCCAACCTGGGAGCAAGCAGATGCCAGCCACCTGCCTTCTGAGCTAACAGAGGTTTTCCGGACACCGTTGGCCATCCTCCAGTGAAGGTACCCAATTGTTGATGCGTTACCTTGGACACTTTATGGCCTTAAGACTGTAACTATGTAACCAAATAAACTCCCTTTATAAAAGCCAATCCATTTCTGGTGTTTTGCATTCCAGCAGCATTAGCAAACTAGAACAGTAACCTAACCATCCTTCTTATGAAACTAAAAAAGAAGGGCAGATTAAACTCTAAGAAAGCAGCAGGAATGAAACAATAAAGATTAGAGTAGGAATAAATGAAATAGAGAATAGAAAAATGTATAGAAAAAATCAACAAAACCAAAAGCTGGCCCTTTGAAAATATCAACTGAAGCCATATGTCCACACCAAAACTTGTACACAAATGTTCAGAGTAGCATTATTTATAAGTCAAAAAAATGGGAACCACACAAGTGTCCATCAATGGATGAATGGATAAACAAAATGTGGTAAATCCATATAGTGGAATAAGACATACTGACACATGCTATAACATGAATGAACCTTGAAAACATTATGCTAAGTGAATGAAGTCAGATATAAATGACTATATATTGTATAATTCCATTTATGTGAAATGTCCAGAATAAGTAAATCTATAGAGGCAGAAAATGGATTAGTGGTTTCCAGGGGCTGAGAAAGGGGTAATTGGGTGTGAGCACTAATGGGTAAGGGGTTTCTTGTTATGGTAATTAAAATGTCCTAGAATTAGACAGCAGTGATGACTGCAAAACTTTGTAAATAGAATAAAAAACTGCTGAATTGTAGACTAAAATGGTGAATTTTAAGGAATATCAATTATTTCTCAATTTAAAAAGAAAAGTTCTCTCAAAACTCATTAATAAGAAAACAACCCAATTGATAAACAGATGAAAGATTTTAAGAGCCACTTTACCAAAGAAGATATATGTGGCAGCCCCTGGCCTGAACAAAACAGGCCTGCGGACCTTGGTACACAGCAGTCTGCATGACCTAGGCAGCTAATGTTCAACCTATCAGCTTTGTAAGCCAGTAAAGAGAAAAAGGGTAAATTGTAACTTTAAATGGGAAGTAAGCAGGAGGTGAGAAACTCTTGGTCTCATGAAAGAGCAAGAATGTTAATCTAGTCTACCTACTTCCTGGTCCCCAAGTGTTATCACTATTGTGGTTGTTTACAAAGCCCCATCCTGTAATTCTTTCCTTCCTGCACCACCCCATGTCACAGGCTGCTCTCCCACCCTTAGGAGTGTCTTAAACTCTTATAACTGGCTTGCTGTCCTCTTTCAAGCATGCGGCCAATTTCCCTGTGAAAGCGGTACCCACCCAGCAAGAAAAAAGCCATTTGATTTCTGCCTCCCTGTGAGTAAGCCCCAAATAAAGTTCATGTTTCAGAAAATTCTCAGCGTCTTCTTTGGTCTTTTGACTGGCAAAGCCTCCCTGGGCTGTGATGATATACAGATGGCAAATAAGCACATGAGAAGAAGCTCAACATAATTTTTCATAGGGAAATCACTGCACTTCTATAATAACAAATAACGTTAAAAAATAATGACAATACCAAGTGCTAGTGAGAATGAGCAGCAACTGGAATTGTCATAATTTGCTGATGGTAATGCAAAGTGATAACAGACTCTCTGGAAAATGACTTGGAAGGTTCTTATAAGGTAAAACATACACAACTATATGACCCAGCAAATCTCAGTCTTGGCTATTTACTCTAAAGAAATGAAACCTTACGTTCACACAGAAACCTGTTCACAAATAAACATAGACATTATTCATAATTGCCAAAAACTAGAAGCAACCCAAATATCCCTCAATGGGTGACTGTTTAAACAAACTGAGGTACATCAATATAATAAAATACTATTCTGCAAAAAAAAAACAAAAAACAAACTAGCGATATAAGCAAAAGCATGAAGGAATCTCAAATGCGTTACGGCAAATGAAGGAACTCAGACACAAAAGGCTACATACTCTGTGATTCCATGTATATGGCACTCTGGAAAATGCAAAAATATAGGGACAATAAATAGACCAGTGGTTGCCAGAGGCTGAAAGTAGCAGGAGGTTTTCACTGCAAAGGGGTCTGATGGCATCTTTGAAGGTGATGAGACTTTTCCATATTTTGATTATAGTAGTAATTTCATGACTGTATGACTATATAAAAATGCATGGAACTATATATTAAAAAGGGTGAATTTTACTTTATATGAATTATTCCTTTAAAATGTGGGAAAAGAGTCTGAGTCATACTAAAAAAAAGAAAGCATATTGAGAACATTGCTTCAGATCCTTGCCTTTTTTCATCTAACTGAGTGCTTTTCAAACCCATCTCACTTAGACCAGTGAAGCCTGAGTCACATGGCAGATGATATGACCTATATCAGATGCTGGTTTTAGATTTCTACCGATGTTGAAATGACCAGGGAGATATAGGCTAGGGAAAAGAAGGCCCAAGAGGAAAAACCATGAAAGATCAGATCAGTGGTTTTCAAAGGAGGGTGAGGGAATGGTGGGGCATGATAAGGGAGGTTCAGCAAATCAGAATCACCTGGCAAAACCTACTCCAACCCACTTTGATGGGTATATCAGAATCAGAGACAATAGTTAGTGGAGAGGAGGGGCAGAGAGGTGGTGGTCTCAGGACTGGCAATTTCGTCAGTTGAAAATGTTCCTCGGAAGTGTAGGATGCTCCACTTTCCATGCCCTTTACTTCCAATTGCTGGGCTAAAGTGAGAAGAAATAGGTCTCAGACCTCAAGTAACAACCTTTTATCTTAGCCTTTATTTTCATAAACAGAGAGATTTGTCTCCCAGCCAATGATGAAGACTATAATTGTCTCATCTCAAAAAGACAACTTCAGGGCTGACTTAGCAGGTAGTTTCTGGGCCAAAACTATGTGGGTTTCTTGCCATGTCCTCTGGCATGCTCATGCTGTGGTATACCCTCTCTCTGGCTGGAGAGTGCCAAAGATCTATATGGATAAGGCCCCTCAGCAGGGCCTCACCAAGACTCAGGAGTGAAGGGAAGTGTTTTGTTTTTTGTTTTTTTCTCCTGGTAAGATTAGAGTGTATAACATGTTTTATGACTTGCAGTATATTTTTGGAAGAGCCTAATTCACTTGCACACAGACAGAAAACAAGATGCTAATAAAGAACTTTATGGAAGCAAAAACTACCCAGGCATCCTAGCAAATTTGGATACTATATGAATATTCCATATTTGACAGAGTAGAGGAAACTGATCTTCAATATGGAATTCTTTTTTTTAAAAAAAATTCAAGAATCTTTCTGTTAAAATCCCAGTTCAAGTTTAAGTTTCACAAAGGTTAGCATTTTCATTTGTTTTCTTTAACTCTAACTTTTGAAGAAGAATCTCAAAATATCCAGTCAGCCTTGTTGATTTTAGACTATGTTATAAGATAGATAGTAATAACCAGGAAATGTTTTTATTTTTTAAACATTTCAGCATTTTTTGCATTTTGAAATATGCTATAGAAGAAAATTCAAACAAAAGTAACAGGTATGTATTGGCAGGATTTTATTTTTTTAACTTTTTATTTTGAAATAATTTCAAACTTACAGGACAGTTGCAAAAATAAACAGGATTTTTGTTGATGGACACACAACTAAAAAAAAAAAAACAGGAAATTTATAGCCCTAAACACATTAAAAAAGAAGAAAGAAAAAAAATCAAAAACCTAGCTGCACACCTGGAGAAATTAGGAAGAGAACAGCAAACTAAACCCAAAGCAAGCAAGCAAAAGAAAGAAATAGCAAAGAGAAGAGCAGAAATAAATGAAATTGGCAATAAAAGTACAGTAGAGAGCATTAATAAAACCAAAAATTGGTTCTTTGAAAAGATCAATATAATTGACAAACTCATAGCTAGACTGACAAAGAAAAAGGAGAGAGAAGATGCAAATAAAGTCAGAAATGAGGGGGGGGCATCACTATTGAGCCCATAGAAATAAAAAGGATCATAAAAGGATACTATGAATAACTATATGCAAACACATTAGACAACGTAAATGAAAAGGACAAATTCCTAGAAACATACGAACAACATACACTAACTATGGAAGAAAGAGAAGATGTCAACAGACCAATTACATGTAAAGAGATTGAATCAGTCTTCAAAAACCTCCCAAAAATGAAAAGCCCTGAATCAGATGGCTTCAAAATGAATACTACCCATCATTCCAAGAAGAATTACTACCAATGCTGCTCAGACTCTTCCAGAAAATTGAAGAGGAGGGAAAGCTACCTAACTCATTCTATGAAGCCAACATCACCCTAATACTGAAGCCAGAAAAGATATCACAAGAAAAGAAAATTATAAACCAATTTCTCTTATGATTATAGATAAAAAAAATCCTCAAAAAATACTTGAAAATAAACTCCAACAGCACATTAAAAGAATTATACACCATGATTAAGTGGGTTTTATCCCAGGTATGCAAGGCTGTTTCAACATAAAAAAATCAATTATGTAATATACCACATTAATAAAACAAAAGGAAAACACTACGTGATCATCTCATTGATTCAGAAAAATGCATTTGACAAAATTCAGCATCCTTTCTTGATAAGAACACTTAGAAAACTAAGAATGGAAGGAAACTTCCTCAACATGATAAAGGGCATGTATGAAAAACCCACAGAACACATCATACTCAATGATGAAAAATTGAAAGCTTTCCCTCTAAGATCTGGAACAATACAAGGATGACCACTGTAACCACTGTTTTTCAACATTGTGCTAGAAGTTTTAGCTAGAGCAGTTAAGCAAGAAAAATAAATAAAAGTCATAAAAATTGGAAAGAAAGAAGTAAAACTTTCACTATTTGCAGATGACATGATCCTGTATAGAAAATCCCCCCAAAATTTGCAACAAAGCTACTAGAGCCAATAAACATATTAAGCAAAGTGGCAGGGTATAAGATCAACACATGAAAATCAGTAGTGATTCTGTACACCAGTAACAAGCAATCTGAAGAGGAAATTTTAAAATTCCATTTACAATAGCAACTAAAAGAATTAATTACTAGGAATAAATTTAACAAAGGATGCAAGGGACTTCTGCATGGAAAAGTATAAAACTATGCTAAAAGAAATAAAGGATATCTAAGTAAATGGAAGGACATTCCATGCTCATAGATTGGAAGACTAAATATCATTAAGATGTCAATTCTACCCAAATTGATTTACAGATTCAATGTAATCCCAACAAAAATTCCAACAGCCTACTCTGCAGAAATGGAAAAGCTAATTATCAAATTTATTTGGAAGGGTAAGAAGCCCCGAATAACCAAAAATATTTTGAAAAAGAGCAAAGTTGGAGGACTAACACTTCCTGACTTCAAAGCATATCACAAAGCTACAGTGGTCAAAAGAGCATGGTACTTGCACAAGGATAGATATACTGACTAAGGGAATTGAATTGAGAGGTTAGGAATAGGCCCTCATATCTATGGGCAATTGATTTTTTTTACAAGTCTGTCAACCCAGTCAATTGGGAAAGAATAGCCTCTTCAACAAATGGTGCTGGGAGAACTGGATATCCATATCCAAAAGAATGAAGGAGAACCCCTATCTCACACCACATACAAAATTAACTCAGACTGGCTCAAAGACTTAAATATAAGAACCAGGAATAAAAAACTCCTGGAAGAAAACGTAGAGAAGCATGTTCAGGATCTTGTAATAGATGATGGTTTCTTAGACTTTACACCCAAAGCACACACAACAAAAGAAAAAATAGATACATGGGACCTCCTCCAAATTAAAAACCCTTGTGCATCAAAGGACTTTATCACAAAAGTGAACTGACAGAGAGACAGATGAAGATGGCAGCGTAGAGAGGAGTGGAAGCTAGTTTGTCCCCCTGGAACAACTAATAAACAAACAGGAACAACTAGTAAATAATCTGGAATAACTGTGGGGGACAAACATAACTGTCCATTCATCATACACCAACCTGAATTGGGAGCAATGACTGAGATTGCAGCATAAAATCTGTAAGTAAAAACTGTGGATACAAGCTGGGAGCTCCCTCCCCCCATGGCCTGAACTGCAAAGCCTCATGGTACTAAAGAGCAGCACTCTCTATGCAAGTGAATATAGCTCAGCTGAGCTCTGACTGGGGTTTTAATTAACAAACGTGGACTGCTCAGTACAAGATACAAGTCCCCAACAAGCAGACAGAGGCTTTTGGTGATGACTGACCTTGGAGAGCCGGAGGGTGCCGCAGACTGGCTCTGAAGGGTGCTTTCTGTTCCTTTTTCAATTCAGTGGAGAAAGCCTCAGCCATTTTCAGTTCCCAGCACTCTGACCAGACAAGGGTGGAGATAGCACAGGCAAAGAGTCTATTCAAATGTAAATGAATTCACCCTAGGGGGTGTATTTTCCCTAAGAGGAAGAAGGTGGTGCCAAGCTCTACTACCCACTTTCCATTCAGAACTAGACCCCAGAGACTGGGGGAAACAGCCACAGGCCACACCTCCTTCCACTAGTCTGGAGCTACAGGCTGACAGGCACCACCTGCTGGGTGGAAAAGCACAGTGACTTGAGGCCTCACAGGGTGTACCAATCTTCTAAGACACCCTCAGGGAAACTGGCTACGATTCCCTTTTTCCAAGACCTGAGCCTGTTCTGGTCTGGGAAAACCTTATTGGGGTAACCAAGGAAATCAGATGCCTAGACAACAGAAAACTACAGCCTACACTAAGAAAAATGAAGTTATGGCCCAGTCAAAGGAACAAACTTGCACTTCAAGTGAGATATAGGAATTTAAACAACTAATGCTAGATCAATTCAAAAAGCTTAGGGAAGATATGGTAAAAGAGATGAAGCGAATAATGAAAACACTGGGCGAACATGAGGTAGAAATCAAAAGTTTGAAAAAACAACTGGCAGAATCTATGGAAATGAAAGGCACAACACAAGAGATGAAAAACACAATGGAGACATACAACAGATCTCAAGAGGCAGAAGAAAACACTCAGGAACTGGAGAACAAGGCATCTGAAAGCCTACACACAAAAGAACAGATAGAGAAAAGAATGGAAAAATACGAGCAACGTCTCCAGGAACTTAAGGACAAAATGAAAAGCAAGAATGTATGTGTCGTTGGTGTCCCAGAAGAAGAGAAGAAAAAAGGAGCAGAAGCAATAACAGAGGAAATAATGAAAATTTCCCATCTCTTATGAAAGACATAAAATCACGGATCCAAGAAGTGCAGCATACCCCAAACAGAATAGATCTGAATAGGCCTACACCAAGACACTTAATAATCAGATTATCAAACATCAAAGACAAAGAGAGAATCCTGAAAGCAGCAAGAGAAAAGTGATCCATCACATACAAAGGAAGCTTGATAAGACTATATGTGGATTTCTCAATAGAAACCATGGAGGCAAGAAGGAAGTGGGGTGATATATTTAAGATACTAAAAGAGAAAAACCACTAACCAAGAATCCTATATCTGGCAAAACTATCCTTCATATATGAGGGAAAGCTTAAAAGATTCTCTGACAAACAGACAATGACAGAGTTTGCGAGCAAGATATCTGCTCTACAGGAAACACTAAAGGAAGCACTGCAGACAGAAAGGAAAAGACAGGAGTGAGAGGTTTGGAACACAGTTTTGGGAGACAGTAGCACAGCAATGTAAGTACACTGAACAAAGATGACTGTGAGTATGGTTGAAAGAGGAAGGTTGGGACCATGTGGGACACCAGAACAAAAGAAAAAGGATAAAGACTGGGACTGTGTAACTCAGGGAAACCTAGGGTGCTCAATGACTGTAATAAAAGGTACAAATATGTTTTTACATGAGGGAGAACAAATTAATGTCAACATTGCAAGGTGTTAAAAATAGGGTGGGATTGGGGTTAAAATACAATCAATGCAAACTAGAGACTATAGTTAACAGAAACATTGTATTATGCTTCCTTTAATATAACAAAGGCAATATACCAAAGCTAAATGCATATGGGGAGGGAGACATAGGGGAAGGGTATGGGACTCTTAGCATTGGTGATGTTGTCTGATTCTTTATTCTACTTCAGTTTAATGCTGTCTTTCCTTTTGTTGCTTTCTAGCTGTCATGTTTTATTTTTCTCTCTCTCTTTTTTCTTTTATCTCACTGCCTTCTTTGACTCTTCCTCCTTGTTTGTGGAAGAAATGGAGATGTCCTTATGTAGGTAGTGGTGATGGTGCTGAATACATAAATACTTGACTATACAGGGAACCAATGATTGTTTACTTAGGATGGAATGTATTTTGTGTGAACAAAACCGTCTTAAAAGTAATGGGTTGATGAAGAAAACTTGAGGGCACTATATTAAGTGAAATAAGACAGACACATAAAGGCAAATATTGCAGGGTCTCACTTATATGAACTAATTATAATATGTAAGTGTAATATGTAAACTCATAGACATGAAATATAAGTTACCAGGATACAGAACTAGGCTAAAGAATGGGGAGCAGTTGCTTATTATGAGCAGAATGTTCAACTAGGGTGAACTTAAACATTTGGAAATGGACAGAGGTGATGGCAGCATGTTGTGAGAATAACTAACAGTACTGAATGGTGTGTGAAGGTGGTGGTAAGGGTAAGCTCAGAGTCACGTATGTCACCAGAAGGAAAGTTGGAGGTTAAAAGATGGGAATGTATAAAACAGTGAATCTTGTGGTGGACAATGTCTGTGATTAACTGTACAGATATTAGAAATCCCTCTCATAAACTAGAACAAATCTATGGCACTGTAACTAGAAGTTAATAATAGAGGGGCATATAGGAAAAAATATATACCTATTGCAAACTATATACTGCAGCTAGTAGTATTTTAACATTCTTTTATCAACAGTAACAAATGTACAATACCAAAACTATGAATCAATAATGGAGGGGGGGTTGGTTAGGGGTATGGGAGTATGGGAGGATTTGAGTTTCCTGTTTTTATCTTTATTTCTTTTCTGGAGTAATGAAAATGTTCTAAAAATTGAAAAAAATTAATTGTGGTGATGGATGCATAGCTGTATGATGGTACCATGGGCAACTGATTGGATACTTTGGATAGTTGTATGGTATGCGAACAATCTCAATAAAAACTAAAAACAAAACAGAACAAAACAAAACAAAAAAAATGAACTGACCGCCTAATCAATGGGAGAAAATATTTGGCATCCACATATCCAGTAAGAGTTTAATATCCAGAATTTATAAAGAAACAATAAAACAATAAAAAGAGAATGCAATTAAAAAATGGGCAAAGATCTTGAATAGACATTTCTCCAAAGAGGATATGCCAATGGTTAAAAACCACATGAAAAGATGCTCAACATCACTAGCTATTGGGGAAATGCAAATCAAAACCACAGTGAGATATCACTTCACAGCCACTGGAGTGGCTACTGTTTGAAAAAAAAAACAGAAAATGACAAGTGTTGGAGAGGATGTAGAGAAATAGGAACACTTTTTCACTGCTGGTGAAAATGTAAAATGCGGCAGCCGCTGTGGATGACAGTTTGGTAGTCCCTCAGGAAGGTAAGTATGGAATTACCATATGACCCAGCAATCCCTCTATTAGGTATATACTCAAGAGAATTGAAAGTATGGACTGAAACAAACATTTTCACACTGATTTTTATAGCAGCATTATTCATAATAGCTAAAAGGTGGAAACATCCCAAGTGTCCATCAACCCATGAATGGATAAACAACATGTGGTATATATACACAATGGGATATTAATCAGCTGGAGAAAAAATGAAGTCCTGATGCATGTGACAACATGGATGAACCTTGTGGACATTGTGCAGAGTGAAATAAGTGAGACACAAAAGAACAAATATTGTATGATCTCACTAATATGAAATAATCAGAATAGGCAAGCTCACAGAATTAGAATATAGAATATAGGTTACCAGGGACTGCGATAGGAGTAGGGAATGGGAAGTTAATGCTTAATTTGTACAGAATTTCTATTAAGTTTGATTGTAAAGTTTTGGAAATGGAAGATGGTAATGTTAGCACAATATTGTGAGTATCATTAACAGCAATGAATTACATATGTGAATGTGGTTAAAAAGGCAAATTTTAGGTCATAAACATGTTACTAGAATAAAAATTGAAAGATAAAACATAGGACTGTGCAACACAGTGAACCTCATTATAAATGATGGACTATAGTTAATAGTACAATTATAAAAATGTTCTTCATGAATTATAGCAAATGTACCACGCTAATCCAAAGTATTAACAATGGGGGGGGGTTATATGGGAGTGCTGTGTTTTTTACATGATTTTTCTGTAAACCTACAACTTCTCTAATTAAAAATAATAATAATAATACAAATACCATACATAGAACTCCAACATACCTTCTCCCTGATAACCAGATCCACCAACATTTAATATTTTGGCAAGGTTTTTTTTTGTTTGCTTGATTTATCTATTTTGGAATTTTTGATGGACAGTATAAACTGCTCAAGTATTTCTTTCAAAAATAAGGTACAGACTGGTGTTGATGTTGTCACAAACATTGGGACTGGCAGTTTGATCTGCTGAGCCCTTGATCATGGGACTTGCCCTTATGAAGCTCGTCACTGCAAAGGAGAGGCTAAACTTGCATATAATTGTGCCTAAGAGTCTCCCCCTGAGTACCTCTTTGTTGCTCAGATGTGGCCCTCTCTCTCTAACTGAGCCACCTCGAAAGGTGAACTCACTGCCCTCCCCTCTACGTGGGACCCGACTCCCAGGGGTGTAAATCTCCCTGGCAATGCAGGATATGACTTCCGGGGATGAATGTGGACCCAGCATTGTGGAACTGAGAGTATCTTCTTGACCAAAAGGGGGATGCAAAATGAGACGAAATAGTTTCAGTGGCTGAGAGATTTCAAATGGAGTCGAGAGGTCACTCTGGTGGACATTCTTATGCACTATATAGATAACACCTCTTAGAGTTTTAATGTATTGGAATAGCTAGAAGTAAATACCTGAAACTACCAAACTCCAACCCAGCAGTCTGGACTCCTGAAGACGATTATATAATAATGTAGATTACAAGGGGTGACAGTGTGATTGTGAAGACCTTGTGGATCACACCCCCTTTATCTAGTGTATGGATGGATGAGTAGAAAAATGGGGATAAAAACTAAATGACAAATAGGGTGGGATGGGGGGATGGTTTGGGTGTTCTTTTTTTCACTTTTATTTTTTATTCTTGTTCTAATTCTTTCTGATGTAAGGAAAATGTTCAGAAATAGATTGTGGTGATGAACGCATAACTATATGATCATACTGTGAACAGTTGATTTTAGACCATGGATGATTGTATGGTGTGTGAATATATTTCAATAAAACTGAACTTAAAAAAAAAATAAGGTACAAATTCCTTTCCATAGACAACTAGTAACTGGGGTACCATTTCTGAATTGGCTAACTAGGTGGTTTGGCCCAAGTATGTGATTTCAGGAGAACTAGAAAAGCACAATGAAATATAAAAAGTCTGGAGCACTGACTAAATCTATCTGCCCAAGGTCTAGGAGAGGGAGAAAGCCCACAAAGCTGCTTTTTTCCTGGAGTCATATACTAATTCTAGTAAGGAAGCTGAGAAACTGAGAGGCTGAGCAGTTTTTTGACATCCTTGTCAAGTTAAGGAAACTGTGAAGTCAATAGGGAAAGTCTAGGGTCTTTACCCCAAGAGCTGCACCCTATAACCAGAAGTATACTCTCCCAAGAGCTACAACTCACCATGGAATCATCCCAAACACTGAATTTCAATTAAGTAAATCCCAATGTGCTAGTGCCCCCATCCATCCCAAACTCCTTGTATGCCCAGACATCATACAGAAACAAACATAAATCTTCTCTGGAGGAAGATAACATTCATTCATCAAATTATTCCTACAAAGAATTTTGCAAATACAATGTCCAGAATACAATTATAAATGAGACACATATGAAGTAAAGACAACATAATTTAAAAAAAATACAGCAGAAATTATATAAAATAGAGACTCATACTGGCTCCAGGTATTAGAATTATGAGACATAGACTTTACAACAATTATTCTTACTATGTCCAAGGATATAAAAGATAAAATTTAAAATTTTGGCATAGAACTGGCAACTATTAAGAACTACAACAACCAAAAATTCTAGAACTAAAAAATACAACAATTAAAATTAAAAACTCAGGGTTTGGATTTAATAGTATATTAGACAAATCAGGAGGGAGAATCAGTGAACTAGAACAGGGGTCAGTAAAGTACAACCTGATGGACAGATTTGGTTCATGGCCTGCTTTTGCATAGCCCATAAGCTACTGATTTCAACTTTTTTAAAGAGTTAAAATAAAAAGAATAAGTGACAGAGACCATACTTTGTGTGTAAAGCCTAAAATATTGTTGCCCAACTCTTTACAGAAAAAGGTTATTAACCACTAACCTAGAAGACCCATCAACAGAACATGTAGAGAACTAAAGGGGTGTTTGAGGGCCAGGAAGAGGCCTGAGAAGGCAACACCTACTAGGATTTTTGCCCAGTTTGTGAGACCCTGCTACCCTGCACCTGCAGCTATGCCATCTCAGGAGGGTCTTAACCATTTATTGATTCATTCACTCAGTTATTCATTACATATGCATTAAATTCCTACCGCAGTGCTTAAGAGCACTTGGGTCAACCTGGGTTTAAATCCTAACTTGGCCTCCTTGCAAGGAGAAAAGGGAGATGGGGCCTGGGTCATTGATAGTCATGAGGACCAAAAGAGATAAGCATGTAAGTTCCTGACAAGTCAGGCATTTAGCACAATAAAGTGAATAAAAATTAAGTCAATTAAAAAAAGAAAATATAATATAAAACAGTGTGATGTGTGTCAAAGCATAATTTTAAAAAAAATTAAAATAAAGATTCATATAATGTAGAATAAAAATGCATCAAGATTTATTCAGTTTATTAAAGAGGATATCAGTGAGGTAATAAAGCTGGTTCAAAGAGCACTTAATCAACTGGATATTTACAGGCGTTAATAAAAAGGAATGTTAGAATAAGGGCTATATAAGATACAAAACTGATTAATGACTCACAAATGCAGTGAAACCTTAACTTTTGTGGTTTCCTTTCTACCAGACAGAAATCTGCAAGTTAACATAACTTCACAGTGTCTGGGATCTAATCAAATAATAAATAGCAAAGTCAATAGAGGATAAATTCTCCCAGAGAATTAAATAATTCAGTTATACAGTGTTCCCAGTGTTATATGGAAAGAACAGACCTCCTCCCCTTTGCCTTACTTCCATGTTTTGGATAATTTCTTTTAACAAATATAGTGTGGCAACTATATAAAATATTTTGTATGTCAAAGTATTAGGGTCATTGACAGGAAATTGATGTCATACCAACAGGTTTAACCAAGGAGCATTTTATGAATAGACTACTTACGAAGGTGTGGATAGGGTTAAGAAAACCAAACCAGGATGTTGAGGTCTCCAGGGACTAGTAGCAGTGTAAAACTTACCCCTAGGTCTGAATGGACAAGGAGGAGTGGAAAGGGAGTGAATAAATACCAAATCTCTTTCTCCTTCTGACCTCAGGTTTACTGCCAGTGCTTCCTATTGGCTCAACCCATTTGGAAGCCAGAGGCTGTTGATATCATCCATAGAGGTCAGCCTCTCTGGCTACAGAGCAAAGCAGAGCAGGTAGAGAATGGGGGCAAATAGAGAACAGCCAGCCCAGTCAACATGTCAGGTATGTAAAAAATACACACAGAAGGAAGACCTACACCAAAATATTTAGTGTTACCTCTGTGAAATGGTGTTATGGGTGATTTTGATTTTGTGTTTTTCTTTATTTCCTAGTTTGTATACTTTTACATCAGAACAAATGAACAAGCAGTTTTATTAAAATGAACCTCAAGGGGATCAAGAGGGTGGAGTGAGATGCTCCAGGGCTCAGTCCATCCACGGATTTGAGCTATCAACAAGAACTGGCAGAAACATCATTTTCAAAGCTCCAAAAAACAGTGAAAGAACTGCAGTAAAAGGGAGAGAGCTGAATCAAGAAAAAGACAACTTAAAAGTGGTAGGATCTCCTTGTGCCCTGGCTGGCCCCTCCTCTTACCTTCACCACCTCTGTGTGGAGCCAACCTGTGCTACCAGTGTGAATCCCTAGTCCTAACTCTAGAGAGAGCAGAGTAACTCTCATGCTCATACTGTGAGCATGTATGTCTGCCCAATCTGTCTGGTGACTTGAGGGACTTGCTGTTCCAGAACTAACCCTGCATGTAAAAGATAGCTCACAGAGCTCTCCCTTTCTGTGGGAGAGCAGTCAAGTTTTGTTGCCTGGGGCAAGGGATTGCTGGCTGTAAGACAAACAGAACTGCAAGGAAACTCTTTCCTAGGGAAAAGGGGACATTCCTATCTGTGTGAACAGGGGAATTCCTAGGGCCACATGTGCCTGCTCAAGACAAGAAGCATGCACAGAAAACATCAGAGAGGGCCCCGTGCTTTGGCCTGGAGCTATTCTTTAAACTCATTGTATAGATAAACTCTGAAGAAGCGTATTTGCACAGATCAATTTGTAAAGTCTAGGAAAGATGCTTTCTTTTTTCCCTTCTTTTTTTACTTTTTTTTTTTTGTTAGCTCCTGGCATATACTAATCATAACACTAGTTGGAATGATCTTAAGGAACAGACACCTCAGAGTCTAAATTCCGGTGATGGCACATTAAAATATAGAAATGTCCAGGTTTCAACAAAAGATTACAGAACATACAAAGAAACAAGAAGTGATGACACAGGCAAAGGAAATTATTAAATTATTAGAAACCATCAATGAGGAGGACCAGACCCAGGACATTTCAGACAGAGACTTTTAAAAAATGATCCTAAATATGCTCAAAGTACTAAAGGAAAACATGGATAAAGAACTAAAGGAAATCAGGAAAACAATAGATGAACATAAAGAAAATATCAATAGAGAGATGGAAATTATGAAAAGGAAACAAGCAGAGCTAAAGTCCACAGTAACAGAAATGAAAAATTCCCTATAGGGGTTCAACAGCAGACTGGAGCAAGCAGAAGAAAGAATCAGTGGGTCTGAATATAAGACAACTGAAATCATCCAGTCTGAGGAGCAGAAAGAAGAAAGAATGAAGAAAAGTGAACAGAGCCTGAGGAACCTGTGGGACACCATCAAGCATACCAATTTTCACATTGTAAGAAGCTCAGGAGAGGAAAGAAAAGAGAGAGAGAATATTCAAAGAAATAATGCATGAAAACTTCCAAATATAAGGACATGAATGTACACATCCAAGATGTTCAACAAACTCCAAACAGGATAAACCCAAATAGCCCCTCACTGTGACATATAATAATCAAATTGTTGGATGCCAATGATAGAGAATTCTGAAAGTCACAAGCGAGAAGCAACCTGTCACATACAAGACACCCTTAATAAGATTAAGTACTGATTTCTCATTGGAAATCATAGAGGCAAGACAACAGTGAGATGACATATTTAAAGTGCTGAAAGCAAAAAATTGCCAACCAAGAATTCTATAACTGGCTAAACTGTCTTTCAAAAATAAGTGAGAGATTAAGACATTCCCAGGTAAACAAAAGTTGAGTGAGTTCATCTCCACTTGACCAGCCCTACAACAGGTGCTAATGAGGGTTCTGCAGGTTGAAAGGAAAGGAGATTAGACAATAAATCAAAGCCACAGGAGGAAAAAGATCTCTGGCAAGGTAACAACAATGCCAGTACTACTGTATTTTTGGTTTGTAATTCCACTTTCTACATCTTGGAAGATTTAAAAGGCAGATGCATAAAATGTAATCATAAATCAGTGGTTTTGGATTCATAATGCATAAACATGCAGTTTGTGACAAGAACTACATAAAGGTGGGGGGATGGAGGAGTATAGGAAAATAGTTTGTGTACAGCATTGTCGTTAAGCTGGCATCTAAGCAAAAGAGACTGTAATAGATTTAGGCTGGTAATTGTAAGTCTCATGGTAACTACGAAGAAAATATCAGAGAATATGCAAGCTCAAAGAGACAGAAATGAGGGTTGACAGGGATGGGGGTGGAGATGGGGAAGAATAGGGAATTAATGTATAAGGGATATAAGGTTTTTATTTGGGGACATGGGAAAACTTTAGTAATGGAAGGTGGTGAGGGTATTGTAACAGTGTAAATATGAGTAATAGCACTCACTGAATGGTACACTTGGGAGTTGCTGAGATGGGAAAGTTTATGTTGCATATGTTCCCACAGTTAAAAAAAGAAAAAAAAAAGAATGAGCAACTAAAGAGATAGAGACAATGGCAATTAAATGCAGTATATGATCCTGGACAGGGTCTAATAATGGAGGAGAAAAGCCCCAAAAGGACATTTTGGGGTCATATGAAAAATTGGAATATAGACTGTAAGCTTTATATAATGTTAAATTTCTTGAACTTGATAACTGCACTTAAGGTTGTTACATAAGTGAATATCCTTTTCTTAGGAAGTACACATGGCAGAATTAGGTATTCAAGGAGCATAATGTATACAACCTACACCCAAGTGTTCCGAAAGTAGATTGATAGACAGACAGAGAGATAGGTGGGTAGAGAGATGGATTGATAAATTGATGGATAGCTAGATAAAATGAAGTGGCAAATGTGGTAAGATCTTAACATCGGTGGATCTGGTATCAGGGGTTATAGTGTATGTTGGAGCTTTCTGTATGGGTTTTTGTTTTTTGGTTATTTTTGTAACTCTCCTGTAATTTTGAAACTATTTCAAAATAAAAAGTTAAAAACAAAAAAAGACCCTTAAAGCAATAGAAAAAGGAAGCCACTCATGTGCAGCCTGAGGGATGGGTATGGAGAGTGAGTCAAGCTCAATGATATAATGGTGACTCAGTGGGCAGATTATTTGTATCCCAAGGGGATATTTCTTGTCTCAGAGAGAATCCCAGGCTTCCTGTTCCCTTTATACCACAGGTATGGCTTTTGTCTCCTCTGCAAATCTGCTGTCCCATTGGTGGGTTGGTCCCTTGTAGCATGGTCCACCCCCCACAAGATTGTAGAAGAGGTCAAAGGTTAGCACATGAGACCACTTCATTTAAGAGTGTTAATGCTCCTCAGTAATGGAAAGAATAAAAATAACACAAATTTAACCCCTTCAGAAAATGTTTGCTAAATGAATAAATGATATAAGGCTCAAGAGATTTCATATAGTTTCTAAAGTTAGGGTACCCAATCCATAGGTTCTTGACTCATTTCTTAGAAAAATAACTGAAAATCCAGCTGGACTTGGGATCACTGTTTTTATTCTTTAGAGTGGAACTCTCCAACCCCTCATCCTTTTTTATTACTTTAGACTTAGGTACTCTTAGTTTTAGACAAATTTTAGCAGATCATTCCAGACTGTCCTGCCTTCCACAGATCTATGAGCACTCTGCTCCTTCTCCCTCTTTCACTGTGACTGTAATTTCCTCCAAGGGAGGGGACATGGCTTATCTCCATTTGCCCGACTCTAGTAGGTAATAACCAAATGCTTGTTCAAGCCTGAAATATGACTTGGGTGACCTTTGAAAATGGGGGTGGGCAAGTAGATGAGAGGCATACCTCAGGAAGTGGAGTAATGACAAAATTTTTTTAATAAACAAAAAGGAAATGAAGTACTCTCAGTCTGTCAGCTAAAGGATCCCATGGGTTTCAATGAGATGAGAAAAGACCTGTAATCAAATCAGAAAATCAAATACCTCTTGTTTACAGATAATGCACCCCCCAGCCTTTTCCTATTGCTTAAATGCAGCCCCTTCCCTTTATCCCAGAACAGGAACAGAATAAGGGCCAAGTAAAGGTTATTTTTACCATATTGATTTCTATAGTGATTGTTTTATTTTTTTTCTTCCAAGGGTGAAAGTATTTTTTTTCCTTACCTCAGTGACTTTTCATTTTGTTTCTCATATTGATGGTCTGTCGTTCTGCTTTCTTTCCCATAGGGATGGTTCAAAACACTTGCCTATAGGTGGCGGTGGGAAGTATTTAGTGCTAAGGTATAATTTTCAAAAAGATAAAGTCAAGATTTTATTCAACTCATTAATTAATACAGGAGCCAGTAGGATATTACAGCCAGTTTGAAGAGCATTTGATGACCTAGGTATATGTAGACAATTTAATAAAGGAATTTTAGGAAAAGACAGCTGGATTGAATACAGTATTTTTCTACAGGGAAAAAAAATCTATTACTTTTGTGGCTATCTTTTCTACCGAACAGAAATTATTTGCATCTCTATAGGGCAAAATTCTTTAATTTTCCATGTAACTTGCTAAATCTGTGGTCTTTAATCAATAATAAAGTGAGCAAACAAGGTACATTTCCCTAGATAAGCCTTGGATGAGCCATCTCCATATGATAATGAAAGGATGTGACACCTACCTTTTTGTCTTATTTCTGAGTTTTCCTTAATGGTGGCTAGATGGAAGATGTATATCATTTTATAGGCTATAAATTGAGACCTTTTTAAGAGAAGATGCAAACTTTGCACTTAGGACTGACTTTCAAATGGCCTTAAGTACATCAAATACTTGGGGAGTTGACCCAACAGCTATAACGCAATGAGTAAAAATAAGATCCTCTCGTATTACATTTACATAGCTTTATACTGAGCCATGGTTCTGTCATAGAATGAGGGAATTATGATGGGTGCAAATGTAATCAAAGGATAGAATCACATTGCAAACTTGAAATATGTTAGAAGTAGTAAATCATGTTTGCACACAATAATAAAAGTATTTTGTGTATGATATAAAGTTTTTATGGAAGAAAATAATGTAGCAACAAACAAGTAGAACTATCTGAATCATACAAAAGAACATTTTAAATCATTGGGAAAGCTGAAATTAGATATGGTTTTTATTTCAAATTATTCTATTTTCAAAAAGTCAGATATTTAGGAAACATTAAAGCAAGATGTACTGTTCATTTTGCATTAAAAAAAAGCCCTTTAAGCTCTTTTGGAAAACCTACAATAATGAAGAACCTGTAATAAGCTCACAGAAGTCTCTTCTAATGAATTAGTCAATTTTAATACTCTTCACAATTCCCCATAAGAGCATCATTCTATCTTTTTTTCCTGCAAAGCTTAGCTCTCTCCTCTCTTGATAAACTCTACAAGATATTTTAGATTTCTTTTAAGAGAGAGAAAATTTCATTTATTAAAGACAGAGTTGTCACAAATTAAAATAAATAATTTCTCTTCCATAATACATACTGGCTGCTTCAAAGAAGACCATACAGCCTAGCTCTCATCTTTGTTATGAAAAATAGAATGTATCATATATGTTGTGATTCAGTGTCAGAGGTTTTTCTTCATCTTACAGTTTAAATGCAGTTAAGGTGCACACTAACTTAAATCTTCTAAGAGTAGAATAGTAACCAAATTACATATTTCTATTTCAAACTTCAATTACCATCTACCCCTCCCCCCCAAAACCCTACTATTAAAATCAGTGGGATTTGAAAAGATCTTAACTAGGAATTGACTTATTTGACCAGCAAGATATAAATGAGGAGACATTTTCTAGTTGGCACCTATATCCATAAATATCCTGGGATTTAAAAATACTTATCCAAGTGACAATAGTCTATTTTCATTTATTCTACAAATATTTATTGAGCACTTAATTTGTGCCAGGCACAGTTCTAGGGATGGAAGAGTAAACAAGACAAAGTCCTTTATTGAGGAAGAATATTTTCCAGTAAAAGAAAATGGACAACAAATAAGCAAATGAGTTAATATCCTGTTTTTAAAGTGGTGCTATACCTAAGTGAGTAGAAGATACTGGGCTTTTTTTCCTTGTTAGACCTAATATATCAGTAGTGCTGACTAAAGAATGGGAAGTGGGAACTTCTGCAAGGAAAGAGGTAACTTGGCTGGATAACCAAATGTAGGATCGGGCCAAGAGAAACTGATTCTTTCTTTAGCCTGGACTCTGGTTCAAACTCATCTTTCCCTATCAAATTGTGCTCTCATAAAGCTGTCTGCTAAACTTATTCCTGTTGAGATATAAATCACTGGAAAGGCTTCATCTGCATACCTTCCAGGAAGGTTTGCACTATACAGAACACCAAGCCTGAAGCCTGGAAGAGGTTTCCTTTGTCAAATTAAGTGACTATCTTGCTCATCAAGGCTCTTCAGCGTACCCTCCAATCCAAGTTTATTATGTCATGAGCTGCCCAATCCCAACCAGTACTCTGCCTTGTGAGACCCCCCCCCCAAAATCACCTACCCCAGGTCTTAAAACCCTGCAACCATCCTCTGTCATTTCCCCGTTTTGAGTCACTAAGACTCTGTCAAAGGGGTTTTCTTCCTTACTGCAGTGGATCAATTTAGCTTTGCTCTATCAACACGTGCTTATGGTGGTCTTTCAGGGAGTTGACAAATCCAGGTATATATGCAAAAACCATTTGCTGTACAGGTGTCAGAAGTGTGCAATTGATGCTGCTTTGACATGATGATGAATGTGGTGATGACAATGCCAAGGGCAGCAATAAGGATGCTTGTGATTGTGAAGATAGCTATGAAATAGCCAGCTAAGTCCAACTCCCAGCTTCCCTCTAATGTCACTATTTTTGCATGCATCTCTGCTCACCTCTCTGTCTAAACAAAGGCAGCTAAGAACATCTCGATGACAACAAAAACAACAGCAGATGAACTCTAGACAAGTGTGTCTCCTATTTTAATGTGCAAAAGAATCACCTGGGGATCTTGTTAAAATTTACTTTGTCTTAATTTGTCTGGTCAAACTAGTTGGCTTAAAAATAGGAATTTATTGTCTCACAGTTTGGAGGCAAGAAGTCCAAAATCAATGTGTTGCCTGGCCACGCTTTCTTTCAGAGTCTGTAGCATTCTGGTGCCAGCTTGCCAGCAATCCTTGGGTTCCTTGGCTTGCAAATGCATCATATGACAATCTCTTTCTGTCTCTCTGACCTCTACATCTCCTGTTCAGTCATCCGTGTCTCTGTCTAGATTTCTTCTCCTTATAAAGACTCCAGTCATATGGATTAAGGTTCACACTGATTCATTTTGTCTTCATCTAAATAGGGTCTTCGAAGATCCTATTCAGAAATGAGTTCACACCCACAGGCCCGGGGGTTGGTACTTGAACATGTCTTTGTAGGGGACATGATTCAGTCTATCACACAGATTCTGATTCAGTGGATCTAGGGTAAGCCCCAAGATTCTACATTTCTGACAAGCTCCCAGGATAGCAAAGCTGCTGGTACTTGAGGACCACACTTTGAGTAGCAAACAGAGTTGAGAAACTTTATCTGGAGGGGGCCAGATATGAACTATTTTAGGCATTGAGGGTGCATTAGTTTCCTATTGCTGCTTTAATATAAACTAAGTGGCTTAAAACAACACAAGTTTGTTATCTCACAGTTCTTTGGTCTGAAATCCATCACTGCATAACTCAGCTTGTTCTCTGCTCAGGGTCTCAGAAGGTGCTGGCAGGACCACCTTCCTGGAGGCTGTGGGGTACAATCTGCTTCCAAGCTCATTGAGGTAGAATCCAGTTCAGTGTGGCTGAATGTCCTCACTCCCTTGCTGGCTGTCAGCCTCTCTCAGCTCCTTAAGGCAACCTGCATTCCTGGTCACATTGCTCCATCCATCTTGAAACCAGCAACAGCATGTCAGATCCTTCCCACAGTTTGGATCTCTCTGACTTTCCCTCCTGTCGCATCTCTCTGACTTTCCCTTCTATCGCATCTCTCTGACTCCTGCTGTAGAAAGTTCACTGCTTTTAAAGGCTTATATGATTAGATTGGGCTTCCCTGGATAATCCAGGATACTTTTCTTTCCTTAAGGTTGGTGACTTTATGTATATCTGCAAAGTCCCTTCTGCCATGTAAAGTAACATATTCACAGTTCCAGGGATAAGAATGTGGACATCTCCGGGGGACTATTATTCTGCATCTCTGTCACAACTACTCAACAGTGCCATTGTGGCCTGAAAGCAGCCATAGATATATGTAAATGAATTAAACAAGGCTGTGTGCTAATAAAACTTTATTCATGGACTCTGGAATTTGAATTTCACGTAATTATGTATTCTTCTTTTGATTTTTTTTTCAACTATTTTAAAATTTAAAATTTATTCTTACCTCACAGGCCATACAAAAGTAGACAGTAGGCCAGATTTAGCCTGCAGGCCATAGTTGGGTGGCTCCTAATGTAGATGTTAATTTCTCTTGGATCAGACTGGAAACCTGTAAATGATAGGAATGTTCTCTCCGGCTTTTGCTGCTCTGTGGATGCTTCTTAAATGATCAAATATTTGACTCAGCCCTTACCTGTAGGAAATCAAAAATAACAAGGTGATGTTTATGGGGGAGGGGGAAATAGAAAAATTTGCATAGGAAACTGGTCCTCTTTTAAGAGTACATATGGGTCATATTTGAGAAAATGAGTTTTTACAGGGAAGAAATGCAAATATGCATTTGTTAAATAACCTGCATTCTACTTTTGAGCTTTAATGACATCTTTAGGTAGGCAAGCAAAAGTAATGATAAGGGTAATCAGATCTCACGTTCAGGAGGTTAGCAGACAGCCTAAGATGATATGGGAGGTTTTTTCCTTTTGTTACCTCTGTATTGACCTACCCGAAACATTGCAGATTCCATTTATGATCTTTTAAAATACTAGACCCTAGGGGCAGGACTTCCATGTTAACTAAAATGGGAATGTGATTAGGTGTATAGTAGAGCCCACTTGCTCATGGAAGCAAGGTATTAGAATTATTATGCATCATAAAACAGTTGCATAATGTTCTGTAATCTGGAGTATTTGCAGTGTATGAAGAGTGAGATTGGAACTTGTAATAATGATTCTCCAATTCTCAAATGTATCTGTTAGGGAAAATCAAATTTTGATGTCATTTTACAGCCATTCCAAGTTCAATATACCATATACCTTTGGTTGTATTCTCCAGAAGGAGATCCTGAGAGATGGATTCATACACAAATGATTATTAAGGAAGTACTCCCAGGGGAAAGCAGTGAGGGGGTAGGGGAAGTAGGACATGGAAGAGGCCACGCAAGGTACAATTACAAGCAAAGCCCCAGTGTCAACCTGATCCAGTGGAGCACTCTGGAACATAAATTATACCTCCAAGTTTGTTCAGAGTAGAGGCAAGGAGCTGGGATTTCATACTCTTGCACTAGTCAGTTGTTGGCTAAAGGCTGCTCCAGGGGAAATAAACTCTAAGGCATTTCTCCCTGTCTGTACAAGTGGGCAAAGCAGCTCTGGTTTGGAAATACTTGTCAGAGAGTTCCTGCCTGTTTAATAGTTGTTCTGGTGGAAGGGCTGATTCCTGGAGCTTCCTACTCTGCCATCTTCTCACAATCCAATATGTAGGCTCTTAGTATCCTAAAATATTTCCTGTTGATTCAATGTGTGTTATCTTTGCGTGCAATTAGAAAGCTAGCATGAACTCAATTATTAGCCTTCCTGATGTTTGAACACATATCAGGGTTAGAAAGCACCTTAGAGGTGATCTAGCCCTGTCCTTATCTGATGCCTAAATGACCTCCCTGCCTTTCCCAAAAGTCAGTTGTGCAGAGTAAGGCGCCCACAAAATTGAAGGTACCTGCATGTGGCTCTGAAAAATTAGAAAGTTTTTTATGTTAAGCCAAAATCTTCCTATAATTACTGCATGACAGTAATTATAGTATGCTTTTGTTAAATCATACTATTCTTTTTTTATCACAGTAAATCTACCATAGAGAAATAATATTGATTACCTTCTCCCTCCCTCAAATATAATTCTTCACCAGAAAGAGGCCTTAAATTATATATGCTGCCTTCACCACAATTAGAAATAGAATTTAAAATGTAAAAACCATTGATGTGGTATTCTGGCTAAAAATGCATAACCTGAATCAAGCCAGGAGGAAACCTAAGAGAATACTAAATTGAAAGACATTATAGGCAATAACAGGCCTGAACTATTAAAAAATGTTAATGTCATAAAAGACAAAGAAATGCTAAGGAGGTGTTCTAAATTAAAGGAAACTGAGAAGACATGAGAATTAAATGCAATCCATGATCCTGATTTGGTTTCTGGATCAAGAAAGGAAAAAAAAATTCCTATGATAATATAAGACAATGTCCTTGTTATTAGGAAATGCATGGTGAAGAATTTAGAGGTAAAGGGATAAGATGTCTTCTGTTCACTCTCAAATGGTTCAGAAAAAAATAGAGAGAGATCATGATAAAGCAAGTATGTGGCAAAATGTTAACTGCTGATTGTGGGTGAAAGATGTATGGAATTTCATTATACTATTCTTGCAACTTTCCTGAGTGAAATTATTTCAATAAAAATTGAATATAAATACTTTTGGAAGAGTGACTTAAATATAATATCCTGTTGGAAGAATGACTTAAGCTTCTACCAACATATAAATGATTGCTATGGGTGCCTTCACTAAAAAGGGGCAGCTGGTGATTAATTAAATCCAGACTAGTTGGAAATCACGTATGGTTCCTTAGATTCACTTCATAAACAAAACTAAAAGAACTGGAGGGTTGTTGGCTTTCGAAAACTGGCCTCTGTATTTTCCTCCTGAACATACTTGTTTGGATTATTTTAACCAATAAGATTGCAGTCTGCAAAAGAGTAGAGATGAATAGTGACCAGTTGTGCTATCTCCAGGGTCACAGTGGCACCAATCCCATTGCAGAGACAGTTTGTGGGACAGGAGGAAGTAAGCCAGAAGTACTAGGGAGTAAAAAAAAAAAGATAATGCAGTGGTGCAAAGCCATAATAAGGAGAAAGGTGATGGAAGAAGGAATGATGGCGGTGGGTATCTGCTGTAATTAAATATAAGCAAATGTATCTGGATGTGTTCATGGATGGGAGGAATTGGTACCTAAGGTAGAAAAGCAACTGGGGGAGTGGGTTATCTGTCAGTTATCACCACAATATTACTGCAGAACAAACCACCTCAAAATTCAGTGATCTTAAACAACATTCATTCCTTTTCACTCACACTTCTGCAGGTTGGCTGGGAGTTGGCCAGTGCAGGCTGGGCTAAGCTGGGGTTGGCTCAAAGCCCAAGCTGGGGGCAAGTCTGCTCCATGTGCCTCTCATCCTCCTTGGACCAGTGGGCTCGCTGGAGCATGTAATTCTCATGGCAATGACTGAGACACAAGGAAGGAAACCCAACTATGCAAGCACATTGCAAGCCCCTACTTGCATCACTTCTCTAACAGCCCTTTGGCCAGAGTGATTCACGTGACCCAGCCTAAAATCAAGGAGTGTTGAAATAGACTCCACCTCTAGTGGGAAGAACTACAAAGTTACACAAAAGGGATGTGGCTACAGGGAAAGAGGAAGAGCTGGGAACAATAATGTGATCTGCCACAAAAGGAATTATTAGCAAGGGGAGAAAGGCTGAGTTTTTCCTCATTAGAAGGCAAATTGTTCCAATCATCTGTGTTTGAAGATTCACACTTTTTTTTGTTTGTTTGTTTTGTTTTCAGATAAGCTCATGAATACACTGCAGGGAAAAATCTTTCTGGCACATGGAGAAGAGACTGTCCTTAACTGTCAGCCCTTTTTTCACTGCCAAGGCACTTCACTCTAAAGGCAGCGTAGCACAGAAAGAGGCAGTGCAGCAGTTTAGACCACATTTGAATTCGGGTTTCACTATCTACTAGCTGTGTAACCCTGGGAAAATTACTCAACCTACCTGTGCCCTGATCTCCTTACCTGTAAAATGGGGAGGATGATAAAAGCACCGACCTCAGTTTTGAAGATTGAATAAACTTGGAACACTACTTGGCATATAGGTAGTCCTATGTAAATGTTCACCATTATTATTATTCTTACTAATTCCAGGAACCTCTGGCTCTAAAGACAAATGGTGGTTAACATACCCTAGACATGGCCTTACTGAAAGATTGTAAGTTTTGGCTTATTTTTAGTCTTGCTAGCCAAAGGTTCTAGTGGTGTTGGTTCAGGCAGTCAATGGGCTAATAAAAAGAAGGTGCTATTTGAAGTTTACCAAATTATAGGAATCAACTCAGTTAATGGACTCCCTTCATTTCTAACTCTTAATTCATTTACATTATTATGCTCATTCCATGGATGGACAGTTCCCTTAGTTATAGTCATGGTTTTAATTTTATTACATTTTGGCATTATCCTCCTAACACCTTTCTTTGGCCCTGTTCCCTTAGGATATGTTATCTGATCTTATAAGCTGAACAGCCCAGCGTTGATTGATGGGGACCTTCCAAGCTGCTCTGAGAGGAAGCATGGCAAACCCACATTAATTTGGATTCCACTGACTCTGAATTTGTGATAATTTAGACACAGAGTAAATGCTTTTTGTGGAATTAAAAGTTCAGAATAATTTCCTTCCCTGAGAATCCTTAGGGTTTTGAGAATAAAGGCCAATATAACAACATTTAATTTGGACTCCTGCCTCTTTTAAGAATGGCAAATGATTCTTTTATGTGTAGAAACTTTTCCATTACTATGATGGGTTTGTTATGATTGTTTTTCATTATTTTTGCTAGTTTTATTTATGAGTGCCTGAGTTTCAGTTTATAAAATATACTCTATTGATAGGTGACAGATTGCTTTAAAGTATTGTATTTACAATATTTTGGCTGTCAG
Organism: Choloepus didactylus; assembly: GCF_015220235.1. Taxonomy (NCBI): domain Eukaryota; kingdom Metazoa; phylum Chordata; class Mammalia; order Pilosa; family Megalonychidae; genus Choloepus; species Choloepus didactylus. The sequence goes on along the minus strand of NC_051334.1, from coordinate 45,304,335 downwards.
GTTGATGTTAATTAAGATCCATTAATATTTTAATATTTATTGCATGTCAACTATGTGCTGGAGACTTTTACATGTGTTGTCTCAAACATGATGTGGATATTTCTATTTACATTTTATTACGAGGAAAAAGAGAATCAGAAAATTTAAACAATGTGCCCAAGGGCACATAATGAGTACATGGCAAAACAGTTTCCCTCCAAATTTTTGCTTTCAGAGTTTTCAAACATACAGAAAATTTGGAAGAATGGTACAATGAACAGCTGTGCACATTCTACGTAAATGAATAATAGTCTGTATTTTGCCATATTTACATTCTCTCTTTCTTTCTCTCTCCTGCCCTCTCTCGTTCCCTCCCTCCCTCTCTCTCTGTCTCTCTCTATATATATTTACATACACACATCTATGTAAGTGGGTATATATATATTTATTTGTTTATGTGTATTCAAATTTTTTGTTCTTGTTGAATAATTTGAAAGTAAGTTACAGATATCATGACACTTTACCCCTAAATAATTTAGCATGCACTGCCTAAGAATAAGGACATTTTGTTACCTGACCACAATTATATTACCACACCTAAGAAAATTGGTAATAATACTCTAATATCATGTCATTTCAACCCATATTCAAATTTCCCCAATTGTCCTAAAGTGTCTTTTGTAGGTATTTTTTCCCAAAGTACAATCTTATCAAGTTCATGAATTTAATTCTGTTAATAAATAATTGGCAGAATTTTTAGTTTGAATGTGAAAATAGTATTCTTCTAGCCACCAAATCAGGTCTACTTTCCTGTAACATTTATTCAGGAAGTATTTGACAGCTGAATGCTTGGTCACAGTGTGATTAGGTTGGTGGGCACTTTGGTGATGGTGCAGTTGCTCTTTTGAGTAGATTTCTAAATACTCTATGTAATTGAGCCATAACTCCTTTGTGTCCCCACCTGAGAGTCATAGACTTGGGAAGATGGTCAATGGGCCACCAGAATCAGTGTCCCTCTCCTGCTTGAATAAAGGCCACTGCTTTGGCCACAGTGAAATATTGATAAAGAGCCTGGCTCTAGGAGTCTAGTCACCAAAAATGGTGGTGTAGAAAGCTCCAGGATATAGCCCCTTCACTGAAACAACCATTAAACTTGAAAAAAAATTATCAGAATCAACTATTTCAGAAGTCTGGAACCTGGTCAGACACTTAAAGAAAACCAGGGGAGTGTTGGATGAAGGGAGAGGCTGTTGAAATTCAGTAGAAGAGTGGTGTGTGTGACCAGTTACTATCACCATTTCTCAGCCCCACTGTACCATGAAGATGGTGGCCCATGTTGCTGGAGCAACTGGCTGGTGCCAGGGAGGGCAGTAAATACCTCCAAAAATTTGGGTGTGCATTTTGATTCATCTGGCAATTCCTTGAGTGTGTTTCAGCATGTACAGGCTTCAGTGGCTTCCCAGTTGGTAGCTGTGAGAAGATTTTTTGTTTTTGAACCAGTAATTTAAGGAAATTTCTGAGAGGTCAATGACTGACTGCAGAGAAAATGGAACAGAACCTTAAGTGAAGCAAATGTTGATTTTGAAAAAATAGTCTGAAAAATTGCTAAACAGCATACTATAGCCCTCAACAAGCAAAAATCAGCAATGCCTGAGAGAAAGAATCTGATTTCCAGAGTTACCACATTATAATATTCAAAATGGCTAGTATTCAACAAAATGTTTCAAAGCATACAAAGAAACAGGAAAGTATGGCCCATATGCAGCAGAACCATGGTTGCCAAGTGATGTACTCACTCAATCCAGTCAGTATCAGCTGGAGCACTTAAAAACAAAATGGACTTTTCTGGAGTGACTCACCTATCTGGATTGATCCCATCTGCCCCCTAGGGCAGAATACTCTAATGGGGAAGAAACCAGGGTGTACCAGTTTGTATATGTACTGTCCCCCAGAAAAAGCCATGTTCTTTGATGTAATCTTGTGGGGGCAGACATATTACTGGGGATTAAGTTGGAACATTTGGATTAGGTTGTTTCCATGGAAATGTGCCCCACCCAACAGTGGGTGATAACTCTGATTGGATAATTTCCATGGAGGTGTGGCCCTGACCATTCAGAATGAGCCTTGATTAGTTTACTGGAGCCCTATAGAAGCTCAGACAGAAGGAGCGAGCTTGCTACAGCCAAGAGGGACACTTTAAAGAATGCACAGAAGTGGAGAGAGTAGCTGCAGATGAGAGACAGTTTGAAAATGGCTGTTGAAAGCAGACTCCTGCTATGGAGAAGCTAAGAGAGGACAAAAACCCCAAGTGCAACTAAGAGTGACATTTTTGAGGAACTGCTGCCTAGAGAGGTACACCCTGGGAGAAAGCCATTTTGAAACCAGAACTTGGAGCAGACGCCAGCCACGTGCCTTCCCAGCTAACAGAGGATTTCCAGACACCATTGGCCATCCTCCAGTGAAGGTACCTGATTGTTGATGTATTACCTTGGACACTTTGTGGCCTTAAGATTGGAACTGTGTAACCAAATAAACCCTCTTTTACAAAAGCCAATCCATTTCTGGTGTTTTGCATTCTGGCAGCATTAGCAAATTAGAACACAGGGGGAAAAGGGGCTTAAACTGAACTGCTGTAAGGCAGGAGGGTCCCAGAACTTAAAAGTGTAAGGAAAATGGGGCACTGAGTGAGGGAGAAAGTATAAACAGATCATGGGAGCTGGGGAAAAAGTTCTGCACAAAAACAAACAGAACAGATCAAGATTCCCAGAGAAGAAACAGAGGAAAAGAAGGTTTCTCATGGAGGTGAAACAATTGCACAAAAATGCAATCTTAAAAATTGTATATGCAAGGCAAGACTCAGATGAAGAAGAGCTGAGAAAATCTTGACAGTTAAACATGGGATATGCTAAAAGTCTAGAATAAGTTGGACCAAGCATTAAAGAAGAGCCTTAACACAAAGCCAATCAACAATAAAACCCTACACAAGAGAGAGAAACTGACTTTCAGACTTGACTCATCAATAGAGTCAGATGCCTAGCCATCAGCAAAAAATAACAAGCCATACTAAGAAACAGGATAATATGGCTTAGTCAAGGAACAAATTAAAGCTTCAGAAGAGACACAGAATATGGAACAACTAATTAAAGAAGCTGAAACAAATATCCTAAATCAATTCAAGGAGATGAAGGAAAATATGCATAAAGAGAAAGAATATTAAGAAGACAACATACGAGCATAAAGAAGAATTTGAAAGTATAAAAAGAAACATAGACTATAGGGATGAAAGGCACAATAATAGAGATTAAAAATACACTAGAGGCATACAACAGCAGACTTGAACAGGCAGAAGAAAGAATCAGTGAACTAGAAGAGAGGACAATCAAAAATCATGCAGTAAGAAGAGCAGATAGAGAAAAGAACAGAAAAACTTGAGCAGTGTCTCAGGGATTTGAGTGACACCCAAAGCACACAAACATATGTTGTCATAGTTATCCAAGAAGGAGAAGAGAAGGGAAAAGGAGCAGAAAGAATATTTGAGGATATAATAGTCAAAAATTTCTAAACTCTTATGAAAGACTTAAATATATATGCCTAAGAAGCACAACATGCTCCAAACAGAATAAATCCTAATAGACCTACTCCCTGATGCATACTAATCAGAATTTCAAATGCCAAAGATAAAGAGAGAATTTTGAAAGCAGCGAGAGAAAAGTGATTGGTCATATACATGGAATCCTCAATAAGACCAAGTGCTGATTTCTCACCAGAAACCATGGAGGTGGGATGGCTTGGTATAATATATTTAAGGTATTGAAAGAGGAAAATTGCTAGCCAAAAATTCTTTATCTTGCAAAATTGTCTTTCAAAACTGAAAGAGAGTTTAAAATATTCACAGACAAACAGAAACTGAGAGTTTGTCAACAAGAGACTTGCCTTACAAGAATTACTAAATGGAGTTTTGCAGGTTGAAAGGAAAAGACAGGGGAGAGTGGCTTGGAGTGGTGTGAAAAAATGGAGATTATCAGTAAGGGTAACTAAAAGGGTAAATGCAAAACACAATAGTACCATATCTTCAATATACAACTCTTTGCTTTAATTCCTTTAAAAGCTGGTATCTTTTCAAATTAGTCAGTTATAGAAGTAGATTGTACAATATAAACCCCAGGGTATCCACATAGAAAGTATTTTAAAAATATAAGGAAACAGAAATGAGAAAGGGATCAGTCAGATACATCACAAAAGATCAACTATACAGAAAAGCAGGTTGCGATAAAGGAGAAGAGAGGCAAAAAAAAAAAAAAAAATGTGACATATAAAAACCAAAGGACAAAATGGCTGAAGTACTGCTACTGCCTTTACAGTAATAATACTGAGTGATAATGGAGTAAACTCCCCAATCAAAAGACACAGATTGACAGAATGGATAAAGAGCATGATCCAACTATATGATGTTTACAAGAGACTCACCTTAGACCCAAAGACACAAATAGCTTGAAAGTGAAAGGTTAGAAAAATATACTCTGGGCAAACTGTAACCAAAAAAGAGCTGGGAAAGCTATACTAATATTAAACAAAATAGACTTTAAATGCAAAGCTGTTATAAGAGACAAAGAAGGACACTATTTATTAATAAAAGGGGCAATCCACAAAGAAAAAATAACAATCATAAATATTTATGCACCTAACCAGGGTGCCCCAAAATACATGAGGCAAACAGTGGCAAGACTGAATGGAGAAATAGACATCTCTACAATAGTAGTTGGAGACTTCAATATACCACTTTCATCAATGGATAAAACATCTAGGCAGAAGGTGAATAAGGAAGTAGAGAACTTGAATAACATGATAAATGAACTAGACCTAACAGACATATAGAGAATATTGCACCACAAAACAGCAGGATTTACATTCTTCTTAAGTGCACATGGATCATTTCCAGAATTGACCATATGTTGGTTCACAAAATGTTTCAATATATTTAGAAAGAATGAAATTTTACAAAGCATTTTCTCTGACCATAATGGAATGAAGCTGGAAATTAATAGCATGCAAAGAACTGGAAAATCCACAAATATGAAGAAGTTAAGTAGTACTCTCTTAAACAATCAATGAGTCAAAGAAGAAATTGCAAGGGAAATTAGTAAATATCTTTAGATGAATAAAAACAAGAATACAGCATATTAAGCTTATGGGATGCAGTGATTGAAGTGCTGAGAGGGAAAATTATAGCCCTAAATGCTTACAATAAAAAAGAAGAAAGAGATAAAAATCAAAGACCTAACTGCACTCCTGGATGAATTAGAAAAAGAACAGCAAACTAATCCCAAAGCAAGCAGAAGGAAAGAAATGTCAAAGATTAGAGCAGAAATAATTGAAATTGAGAATAAAAAACAGAAGAGAGAATTAACAAAACCAAAAGTTGGTTCTTTGAAAAGATCAGTAGCATTGAAAAACCCTTAACTAGACTGACAAACACAGAAATAAAATGGATTATAAGAGGATACTGTGAACAACTGTATGCCAACAAATTAGACAACTTAGATGACTTGGACATAGTCCTAGAAACACATGAGCAACCTACACCAACTCCAGAAGAAACAGAAGATCTCAACAGACAAATTACAAGTAAAGAGATTGAATCAGTCATCAAAAACCTCCCAACAAAGAAAAGCCCAGCACATTAAAAGAATTATACACCATGATCAAATGGGTTGTATCCTAAGTATGCAAGGGTGGTTCAACACAAGAAAATCAATTAATGTAGTATAACTAATCAACAAATCAAAGGGGAAAAAGAAAGCTACTACAGCTAATAAACAAATTCAGCAAAGTGGCGGGATACAAAATCAACATGCAAATGTCAGTAGTGCTTCTATACACTAGTAATGAGCAATCTGCAGAGGAAATTTTTAAAATTCCATTTACAATGGCAGCTAAAAGAATCAATTATCTAGGAACAAATTTAACTAAGCATGTAAATAACTTGTACACAGAAAACAACAAAATATTGCTAACAGAAGACCTACATAAATGGAAGGACATTCCATACTCATGGATTGGAACTCTAAATATCACTAAGGTATTAATTCTGTCCACAATGATTTACAGATTCAATGCAATCCCAATCAAAATTCCAACAGCCTACTTTCCAGAAATGGAAAAGCAAATTATAAAATTTATTTGGAAGGATAAGAGGCTCCAAATAAACAAAAACATCTTGAAAAAGAAGAACGAAGTTGGAGGACTCACATTTCCTGACTTTAAAGCATACCGCAAAGCTACAGTGGTCAAAAAAGCATGGTACTTGCAGAAGGATAGATATACTGACTAAGGGAATCGAATTGAGAGTTCAGAAATAGACCTTCACATCTACAGCCAATTGATTTTTACAAGGCTGCCAATCCAGTCAATTGGAAAAGAATAGTTTCTTCAACAAAAGAATGAAAGAGATCCCCTATCTCAAACCATATACAAAAATTAACTCAAAATGATCAGGACTATAGTCCTAGATAAGAACCAGAACTATAAAACTCCTAGAAGAAAGTGTAGAGAAGCATCTTCAGGATTTTGTGATGTGCAATGGTTTCATAAAATTTACACCCAAAACATAAGCAATGAGAGAAAAAAATAGATACATGGGATCTCCTTAAAATTAAAAATTTTTGTGAATCAAAGGACTTTAACACAAAAGTGAACTGACAACCTACCCAATGGGAGACAATATTTGGAAACCACATATCAGATAAGGGTTTAATATCCAGAATATATAAAGAGATCCTGCAACTCAGCCACAGAAAGACAAACAACCCAATTAAAAAATGGACAAAAGACATGGACAGACACTTTTCTGAAGAGGAAATACAAATGGCTCCAAAACATATGAAAAGATGCTCAACTTCACTGGCTATTAGGGAAATGCAAATCAAAACCGCAATGAGATATCATTTCACACCTACTAGAATGGCTAATATTAAAAAAAAAAAGCAGAAAATTACTAGTATTGGAGAGGATGTGGAATGAAGTCCTGAAGCATGCAACAACTTGGATGAACCTTGAGGACATTACGCTGAGTGAAATAAGCTAGACCGAAGGGGACAAATATTGTATGAGCTCACTAATATGAACTAATTATAATAAGCAAACTCATAGAGTTAGAATCTAGAATATAGGTTACCATGGGATAGATTGGGGTTAGAGAACAGGGAATTGATGCTTAATTTGTACAGAATTTCAATTTAGGTGGATTGCCAAGGTTTGGAAATGGGTGGTGGTGATGGTAGCACATTATTTTTAGTGTAATTAACAGCACTGACTTATATAGGTGAATGTGATTAATAAGGAAAACTTTAGCTTGCATATTTTATTCCAATAAAAATTAAAAGGTAAAACAGGACTGTATAACACGGCAAACCCTATTGTAGACAATGGAATGTAGCTATTAGTACAAGTATAAGAATGTTCTTTCATGAATTATAACAACTGTACAACACTACCATAAGGTGCTAAAATATGGTGGTATATGGGGAAAATACACCTACTATAAACTGTGGATGATAGTTAATATAATATTATTTTTAATTTAAAAATTTTTTCTTCTCTTTTGTTTTTTTAATATAGTATTTTAATAATCTTTCGTCAATTGTAACAAAGGTAATTACTGTTAAAAAAATAGTACAAATATAATAAAGTGCTATCATCAACTGTAACAAATATTCCACACCAATCCAAGCTGTTGGTGGTGGGGTGGTATATGGGAATCCTTTATTTATGTATGATTGTTCTGTAAACCCATGACTTCTCTAATTAAAATTTTTCTTTCAAAAACATGAAAATAACTCCAAACTTTTAAGAGTGAGAATTGGGAAATATGGTAATGAGGGGGATCCAATCACTGGCATGTTTCAGTGTTATTATAGGAAAAAGGTCCTGCACTCAAATTTTGCCAGATTAAATTTCACATATAGGTCCATATCTGTACCAAGATGTAAGAAAGGGAGGATAGAAAGGGCAGAAAAGTCCCAGGTCTTTGAGGAAGGTTTGGCCCAATTTCAAGCTTGGACATGTGCATAATAGGTAGAATTAGGAAATAAAAATTGCTAACAAGCAAAGTGGCTAACTTTTAAAACTAAGAATGAGAGCATTTATCACTCAGTTGTCCTTGTGGACAGTCAAAAGGTTGGAGATTTGAGGACCAGCTCTGCCTCAGGACAGCTGGGTTTACTTGGGGCATGTTATTTAGCTTCTCAAACCTTGTTTCCTTATCAGTAAAATGGGGATAATTTTTACCCTGCAGAACTACTAAAAAGATTTATCAGAATAATCTGCAAAATCCCTGACACTGTGTCTGGTGAGAAGCCAGACACTTATTCCAATAATACTGTCAATACTCGAATTATTTTTTGAAAACCATATTTTAAAAGTGCCTTCAGATTTAGTTTGATTTATCTTGGAAAGAAAAGTTTAATTACCTTAGAATCATGGTTAATTTTTGACATTAAATAATATTCTCCAGTTTGATATTTTGACCTATTTATCAGACATGGGTGACATGTCAAAAAAAATTAAATCACCATTAAAGGACAGCTATTCAGGATATTTAAAAATCACATATTGTGGTTTGGAAGGTAAACAACACAAATAAGTTTCAAAAACGTTTTGAGCAATGATTTCTTCAATCTTAGTTCTAATGCAAAACCTCATATTGTGATTACTTGGAAGGTGCTAGAACTTCTCAGAAGTGTACATTGTAAGTGGGTTTGTTTAAAAATGCACACATAATTTTATGGTCTTATTTATAAGAATGAACTCTCAGTTTATTTCAGAAACATTGCATTTTCAGCTGTAAAAATAGTATCTTTCCCTCATATATTTTATTAGAAACGAATTTTTATTTCCAAGCATAAGAGGGATTTATAAATGCATAGTTGTTTCCTTTTAATCATTTGATGTAAAAGAGAAATCAAACCTTAAGATAAGTTACCAGAAAAGCTCCAGAAATGCCTAGAATCAAATTATGTGGTCAAGGGACATTATGGAGGAAGATATATGGCACAAAAAAATAGCCATTGCATGACTATTAGCAGGAGAACAAGACTGTCAGGATGAAGAGGTAAAAAAACAAAACAAGAAAGGATTTTTTAAATGTTTGATTTTTTAAGCAGATTTATTGAGAGATAATTCACATGCCATACAATTCACCCTTTTAAAGTATATAATTCCATGGTTTAAAATATATTTACAGTATGAAACCATTGCTACAATCTAACTTTAGAACATTTTCATCACCCTCCTAAAGAAAGCATTTAGTCATCACTCCCCACTCTTCCCAATTCTTACCTCCCCAGCTCTGGGCAACCACTAATCTACTTTCTGTGTCTATAGATTTGCCTATCCTGGACATTTCATATAAATCATGCAATATGTGGTCTTTTTCACTTAGCATAATATTTTCAAGGTTCATCCATGTTGTAGCATGCATCAGTACTTTATTACTTTTTATGGCTGAATAATATTCCATTGTATGGATATACCACATTTTGTTTATCCACACATCAGTTGATGGACATGTGGGTTGCTTCCATCTTTTAGTTCTTATGAATAATGCTGCTATAAACATCTATGCACAAGTTTTTTGTGTTGACATATGTTTTCATTTCTTTTGGTTATATACCTAGGAGTGGAATCATATGGTAACTCAATTTAAGTTTTTGAGGAACTGCCAAAGTGCTTTCCACAGCAGATGCACTATTTTACATTCCCACCAACAGTGTAAGAGGGCTCCAATTTCTCCACATCTGTTTGATTTTGTTTTAAATCAAACTTTTGAGACTGTTGACAGCAGATCCAGACTGTGAAGACTGAAAGAATTAGAAAGAGATATAACAAACATTTGAAGCATTTCAGGGCCGCTGACCATGACGTGAGTCTATTGAATAAAGAGGAACCAGGAAAAAATTCAATGCCAAATAATAACATAAAATATAAAATTAAATGTAATGAAATATTTTAAAGACTATCACCTTCAACTAAGTTTGCTTGTCGCCGCCACCTGTTCTCTTTGTACTTACTGGAAAAGCAAGACCAACTGTGTGTCTCCTTCCTGAGTAGCATGCATTTTCATATTTAGAGACTTAAAAATAAGGACAAAAAATGGAAAGGGAGAGAGCTTAGAGGAAAGAAATAAAGTGATGAATAATTATAATTGAGGGAGAAAACAGAGAACTATTGATGATAATATTTCAATTTGATGTATTATCAAGCTGTTTTTCCAAATCTCACTTCCCCCATGACCCTGAAAACTCTATTGCAGTCAGTCCCTTAGCTCCCACTGTCCCACCCTCTGATGACTCTGCTGTCCCTTTTATCCTTGATTCTTAGGTTTCTTCTCCACTTCTCCTATCTCTGAATACACAGCCCTTACTCCTCAGATGACCAATTTGGCACCTTTTGACATATACTATTGTTTGTTGTGGTTACTTAACTTTTATGTACATATGATTTGCCTCTCTTCCTCACCTGAATGAAGTCAGGGTACTAAAGTTGTATTAAATTTCCTAATTCATAGCTTGGGACTATGAAGTGAGAATTTCATAAGGGCACCCTATTCATTTTTGTTGAATGATTTAATTCCAGAGCTTGACATATAAATTTCACTGATGTCACAAGATGACAAGACACAAATTTTTCTTTTCAATCTCCAGACCCCGAAAATAAGAGAGAGAGAGAAAAAAAGCAGCATCCTTTGGGGAAAAAAATGCCTATAAAAAATAATACGCCAATTTCTGAATAGCAGTACACACTGGCAACCAGAAGTAAATATCAAGCATAAACTGACACCTAATCAAATGTCTGATTCATCCTGTGTGCAACCTATTTCCCATTTGAGTACATACTCACACACACCTATACACTCACACTCATACATCATCTGCACAACTCCAACAAAACTTGACCTGTCAATATCTGCCTCTGAGCATACAAAACTTGAACATCAACAAATAATAGGAGTTGCTGCTTTCACAAAAGCTTGAAGATCTATTCCCAGGGCTATGAAGATAATGTTCATCTTCCTGAAATCATTGAGATTTTATTTGCAGCTTTTTTATGCTGCAGATCCTAAAATAATAAGGAAATAAAACAATAATGCAACAGAATGTACTTTGGTTTTATATAGCACCTTTCGTCCAAGGAGCTTAAAGAAACTTACAAACATTACTCATTCACCCTCATAAATTTTTTTATTGAATTAACAAGATAGGCTACTGTACAAAAGTTAAAAGTAATAAAAACAGCCATATTTTATATAACGACTGCTCAAAACATATCCAATTTCCATTTTCTTGATTTACATGAAATTATTCAGCTTCTCATTAGTTTCAACCTCCAGGAGATAAGGCAGCAATGAACTGCTGAACTGTATAAATAAAATAGAATAATTCAGAGTTCCTGTCGCATTTGTCTTTCTCCTTGTCTAACTCAGAGCTTTAACTCAGAAAAAGAAAAAACCTATGATACATTTCTTAACTTGTCAGTCCTCTGTGTATTTCACGTTTTATAACAACCCCACTAAGCCCATAACCCGTTTTGAACTTTTGGGGGAAACTCTGCTGACACAAAGGGTCCTGGAGCTCTCCATGGTGTTTTTATTCCCTGTTTTTTCTTTGACCCTGGTATTACACAGCCAAAGTTTGCTTAGGTCATATGTTCATGCATGCTAGGGGGTGGTGGGTATGGAGGGAGAATCTTTTACCAAGTGAGGGAAGACATAATAAAGCTACTTGAGGATGATGATTTATACAGTATAATTACTTTATAGGCCTGTCTTCTCGGTAATTTCATTCCATAGCCCCAGGACACTTAAAAGCTGGTATTGGTGCTCCAGTAATCGTCATGGGTGTATTCTCCAAGTGGCACTAACCATTCTGATCAAATTGTTTTAACATAAAAGACAATGTTCAAAATTAATATTAAAATAACAGCATTGTGTTAAAACAGCTTGCAATAACAATAATAAAATGGAATTGCCCTAGGAAAATAGAAGCCTTGACACCTGAGTCACCCTATACTCTACCCTAGAAAGTCCCAATCTATATTTTTATTTGTGATCTGCTTGTTTGGAAAACTCCTGACCTGGTTGGATGTTGCACTAGATGCTAACTCTAGGCCTGAAACTCTGAAATTGTTTTATAAGCACACATTCATGAGGCTCCTAGGCTCTTATAAATGCCAAGGCAAATGTTTAGATGAAGATAAAGTAAAATACTGCCCTTAGCTTTATTTTTCTAAATGGATTAGTTTAAAGGAACATTTAACAAGGTTAAAGTGTTCTAGCTGATGTGTGATTTTGACCCTATCTATGGTATACCAAAATAGTTATTTTAGAGGCAAACAAAACATAAAGGTCCTACTTATCATTTGGCATGGTGCAAACCAAAAAGAATAAAGATTTGTTGGCTTTTAAATATTTTACTACAGTGTATTAAAAATATACAAAAAGGCAGAGAATAATTGACATTTATATACCCTTACCATGAAAAAGCATACTTTAACATTGGGCTCAGTGGCTTTATTCTCCCAAAATAAAATAATAAAGCAAATAAAATAAAAAAGAGTCTGTTTTAGCTAAAGCTTCATCCTCTTCCTCTACCCTTCCTCCTTTCCCAAAGAAAACCAGTATCCTAAAGTTGGTATGCATCATTCTCATGTATGTGTGTATGTATGTATGTATGTGTGTGTGTGTGTGCGTGTGTGTGTGTGTGTGTATATATATATATATATATGAATCCACTGAAAATTGCTATTGTTGGGCATTTATCCATTCTAAATTGAGGGAAATTAATTGTTTCTACTTTTTTAATGATTGCAGTGTTGCAATAAACACATGTACATTTTGCTTGGGCACATGGGGGAGCGTTTCTCCAGGTGACTATCTAGACATGGAATCTTGGTTGTTAGGTGGGCACATAATGAACTTTGCTATGTATGGTCAATCTGCTCTCCAAATTACTTACCTGAAGGCTCTTGTAACTTCAAGATCCTCACAGTTACTTAGTGTTATCAGATTTTCAGACATTCAATTTTTGCCCATTTGCTGTGCATAAAATTATACTCCTTTGTAAAATGATATTTAATTTAATTTGCTTGATTACAAAAGAAGTTGATCTTTGAATGTATTGTAATATTACATTTCATAAGTGCTGTCTTGACCCAGTTTTGAAGCAATAGCTGAAAACAGGCAATTCCCCTTCATAGGCAATTTGCTAAGCCATATCCCAGCTGCTTCCCTTTTGAGCTCCAACGCTCCTGGGTCACTGCACATGTACTGCAACTGCCAGAGGGCCCTAATGCCAAGCATGTATAGATGGCTTCTTCCTTGGGCCCACAGAATTATTAAACCCAACATATCCAGTCCGCAGGAAGCCCATGGAACCCTAGCTAACCCCACCCCACTCTCAAGGTACAAACCCTTGTATTTTTTTAATTTGATCTGCATGGCAGCCTTCTCTCATTTGGAGCTGTAAGTAACAAAACTTTGAAAGCATTTTGTCTACCTCTTTGTCTTTCTGTTATGTCCCACCATCCAAAGAACCTATAATCATACCTAATATCTTACAATTATAAAACACGTGTTTCCCACAATTGCATGGAACGTTGAATAGGAAGTGAGATACGGTAGGTTAGTATAGGCTGGAGTGAAATAGTGACACATCCTAGAGTAATTTGGGCAGATAATAAAAAATATATTTACAGCCTCCCCCTCCCCAGCCCCGAGGATCTGGGGGAAGGTGCGGATGTGTTGGACATCTTCACCTGGACTGGTGTTGATGTTGTCACAAACATTGGGACTGGCGGTTTGATGTGCTGAGCCCTCGAGCATGGGACTTGCCCTTATGAAGCTCATTACCACAAAGGAGAGTCTAAAGTTGTATGTAATGGTGCCTAAGAGTCTCCCCCTGAGTACCTCTTTGTTGCTCAGATGTGGCCCTCTCTCTCTCTAACTGAGCCATCTCGACAGGTGAACTTGCTGCCCTCCCCCCTACGTGGGACCCGACTCCCAGGGGTGTAAATCTCCCTGGCAATGCAGAGTATGACTCCCGGGGATGAATGCGGACCCGGCATCGTGGGACTGAGAGTATCTTCTTGACCAAAAGGGGGATGCAAAATGAGACGAAATAGTTTCAGTGGCTGAGAGATTTCAAATGGAGTCGAGAGGTCACTCTGGTGGACATTCTTATGCACTATATAGATAACACCTCTTAGGCTTTAATGTATTGGAAAAGCTAGAAGTAAATACCTGAAACTACCAAACTCCAACCCAGCAGTCTGGACTCCTGAAGACAATTGTATAATAATGTAGATTACAAGGGGTGACAGTGTGATTGTGAAGACCTTGTGGATCACACCCCCTTTATCTAGTGTATGGATGAGTGGAGGAATGGGGATAAAAACTAAAGGACAAATGGGGTGGGATGGGGGGATGATTTGGGTGTTCTTTTTTCACTTTTATTTTTTATTCTTGTTCTGGTTCTTTCTGATGTAAGGAAAATGTTCAGAGATAGATTGTGGTGATGAACGCATAACTATGTTATCATACTATGGACAGTGGATTGTATACCATGGATGATTGTATGGTGTGTGAAATGTATTTCAATAAAACTGAATTTAATTTAAAAAAAAAAAACAAAAAAAAAACACACGTGTTTCATATATTTATTGTTTATGTGGGTTTCTTCCTCTGGGAATTGCCTGTTCAACATTTGACCATTTTTTTTACTTGGTTGTTTGCCATTCTCTTATTTAATACATGGTGTTCTTTTTATATTTATATTGAGATTACCAATCTTTTGTTAGTTGTTGTATGTGTTGCAAATATGGTTTCCCAGTCTGTGTGTTGACTTTGTTTTTAAGCATCACCTTATTTTCCTCTCTCTCTTTTTAAAAGGTTTTTTAATGGGGAATTTCAAATATATACCAAAATAGAGAGAGTAGTATGATAGCCCTCATGTACCTATCACCACCTTTAATAATTATCAACTCATGGCCAATCTTGTTTGATTTATACCCACCCTAATTCCCAATCCCCCGACTACCCCCAGTCTGTTCTCTTGATTCCTGGGTTATTTTGAAGCAAGTCCCAGACATCATACCATATCTTTCATAAATACTTGAATATACATATTTGAAAGATAAAAACTTTTTTAAAAACATGATGTGGCTTGTCACTTTGTTTTTGTGTATTTTTCATACAGAAGTTAAAAAATTTTAATACAGACAAAAAATTCAAAGTTTTATTTTTCATATTTAGGCCTTTAATCAACTGGATTTTTTTTTTTTGTATGAAGTGAGGTATGATTATAATGGTTAAATTTTCTTTTCCATATTTAGCAAATTGTTCCAGCACCAGTTAATGAATAGTTTATTCTTTCCATATTTATTTATAATGACACATTTGTCAGATACCAAATTTGAAAATATATGTGGGCCTGTTTCTGAGCTATTTATTCCTATGAACTATCAATCTAGCATTGTGTCTATAACAATACTTTTAAGTACTATAATATTATAATAGATTATAACAATACTTTTAAGTACTATAATATTATAATAGATTATAATATCTGGAAGAGA
This sequence comes from Choloepus didactylus, assembly GCF_015220235.1. Lineage (NCBI taxonomy): Eukaryota > Metazoa > Chordata > Mammalia > Pilosa > Megalonychidae > Choloepus > Choloepus didactylus. The sequence continues at coordinate 45,288,729 of NC_051334.1, read as the reverse complement.
AATCTTTCCCCCTTCTTTAAGATTGTCTTGACTCTTCTTGGTCCTCTAATTTTCTTATGAATTTTAAGTTGGGATTGTCAAGTTCCATGAAAGATTCTGTCAAGATTTTGTTTGAAATTACATTGAATTTATAGATCAATTTGGGGAGATTTTATATCTTTATGATGTTGAGAATCCCATCAACAAATATAGTATGGTGTCCCATTTATTTATTATCTTTTATGTCTTTCATTAAAATTGTGTAATTTTCTTTATGTATGTCCAATTGATTCTTTGTTAGATTTATTTCAAAGAACCTTACATTTAATTGCTAATTTAAATGTCACCTTTTCAAAAATTCCTTTTTATAATCTTTTGGTGCTGGTATAGAAGAAGGAAATTGGTTTTGTATGTGAATTTTAAATCAAACAAATTTGTTGAACAATCTTATTAGTTCTATTAGTTTGTCAATTCTAAAAATGTAATCATATCATCTGAGAATGATAAAAGTTCATTTCTTATATATTTTAATTATTTTTTTCTTAATTTACTGGTAAGAATCACTTATAAAATATTAAATAAAGCAGTGATAATGAGAATCCTTTTCTTGTACTTGAGTTTAAAGGGAATATTTATAATGTTTCATGTAATAGGGTTGAATCAGAGAAGCAGAGCCACTAGAGCATATAAATTTTAGATCTATATCTATCTATACATCTCTCTATATATTTATTACAAGAATTTGACCATATGCAATTGTGGGAGCTGATTAAGCAGTCTCTGTAAGACTGTTTTCTTTGCCTCTGTTGTTGGAGCTTGAAGGCTTGAAGTCCTCAGTGCAGACAGTGGGGGAAGGGAATGTATGTAAAATGGTGGAGATCAAGGACAAGATAGAACCCACAAGCATGAACTGGAGCCCATGAGGACAGACAGAAACCTGTATCAGTTATTGCCTCTGACCTTGGTGGTATGCGGTGTCCTGCAGGAGTTGGGGTTTTTTGTCACAGAGCTAAAGGAACACATTTGGCCCAGGAGTCAGAAAAATGTGTCTCCAGGGGGAAGTGAAGCAGTTTTAGGCCCAGACACTGCCTCACACAGCTCAGATGCAAAATGTGTGAGCTACAAAATGGCCACCACTTACCTTCCATTCTCCACCCTCCAAATTCCAAAAGAATCTTTCTTGTGAACCACCCTAACTAGAAACATATAGGAATGGGAATTCTGGGAAACGCACTTCAGCCTAACCAAGATGACACATTATAAAAGTTACCACAGTCCACCCCTTGTCAAGTTGGCATCTGTATACATTTCCTTAAACCATACTCTTAATCTCCAAATAAAGACAATAATAAAGTCATGTTTCTGCCTAACATGATACAGTTATTTCACATACAACCAAAAACCCATGAACCCTTTCCCCAGAAGAGGATAAGAAGTCCTTTTTTGTCTTTGGGTGATGTTAATTCTAACGTGATTCTTATGTTAGATGATAACCCAGAGAGTGGGTTACACACACACACACACACACACACACACACACACACATTAAAATAATGAAGAAATACTCAACTGTTGTAGTCCTCATTTCTGCAACAGGTCATGTGGTCATAATAAATTTACTTAGCATAGCCAGTGTTTAGAACTACTTTCTTCCACCACCCCTTCTGTATTCCCTTTGCCCTCAGCAAGCACCTCAGCTGGTCATGGTTCTTTGCCTGGTGGGGTGACCAAAACCTTCATTCCTGAAGGGTCTGGGCCATTAGTAATGCTGCCTGGATTAGGTTGTAGTTTTCCTTTGACTTTGGCCACAGGGTGACGTAGTACTTAGAGACGTCCTAAGGGATCTCCTGCATTCCAGACATACTCCTCCTTACCTCCATTGTGTAGCAGCAGCCCTATTTCCCCTTGGTAATCAGTTACCCCTGCCAGTACAGTTACTCCCTTCTTTGCCCATTGAGTCAGAGGAATGAGGAGCCCAAAGGTGGCAGTCTTAATTTCCCTTTCAATGGAATCATTGTTGTGTCTCCTGGTGGAAGCAATTCCTCCCTTTGTAACTAAGACCTCTGGACTGACAGAGCATCAAGGTTTTAGGGACTGCCAGCAAATATTTTTCTAATGGATCATTAGGGATAATAGTGAGTGGTGCCACTCCCATTTCCATCCCTTGATTCCTGGATCTGTGAGTCCTGGCTATGAGAGAAACATCACGTCTTACTAAATGCTGATTTAGAGAATATAGTTTGTTAAAGGAAAACGCTTTACTGCATGACATTGAGGCAGTCAGATTTATTTATTTTGCATTCGATCAGATAAGTAAAAATACATTGTTAGACCTTGCTGTCTTATACATTGACAAGCTGTAGGAAGGAGATGGGGAGTCAGAATTAGACCCAATTTTCTGATTGCAGACTGAGCTCTCTAGTCTTAATGGTGACAGCATAGGTTATGGCAAAGTGTCCCTGAGGAACCAAGGTCCAATGACCAGAGACAATGGTATACAATTAAAGTTTAACAGATTTTCTCAAAATTTAATAGTTTGTTTTCCCAGTAAAACTTGCATGCTTCTTCCTTTCTGATTATCAAGTTATCAAGTTTTTCTCTGAGTCTCAGCTACCAGGGAGCTCAGATGCTCCCTGTGACTATAGTCCTCTGTGGTATAGTTGTGGCCCCCCCTTTTTCTCAATTATTTTCCCATTATTTCATTTGTCTCTTTTTGTTAACCAATTCATATATTTGGGGGGAAGAGTTAAAATGGAAATTAAATAAACAAACAAATAGACAATGATTCTAACAGTAACCAGCTTTTGGATATCTCATTTATTTTCCTTTTTACATAATATATATTTATAATGGTACTACATATTTTTTTCTCAAGGAACATATTATAGACAATAAAAAAGAAACAGTGGCTAAACAAAGTTTCCTTCCTAAAAGGGTTTTAGCAGTCAGGGTTCAATCAGAGAAACGGAACCACGGGGATGAATATATACACATATATGGATTCGTTAAAGGACTTTAATCTTATGCAATTGTAGGAGGTAGTAAAACAGTCTCTGTGAGGTTATTGTCTTCTCATTTGATGCTGGAAATTAAAGTCCACAGAACAAGCAGTTGGAAAGGGAGATGGATGTAAAGTGTGGCAGAGCAAGAACAAGTTGGAACCCACAAGCACAAGCTGGAGTCCACAAGGACAGACTGAAACCTATGTTGGGCCTTGTTGCCTCTGTCCTTGATGGAGCAGTTGCAGCCACTTTGACTCACCAGCAAGGTGAGCCAAAAAATAAGCGACAACATTTGTGACTTACTAAATGGCTGAAACTTCACTTTTGCCCTCTAAATCTTGCACAAGAATCTTCCTTATGGCCCATCCTAGCAAGTAACATACAAGAAAGGGAAAACTGGGAAATATAGTTCAGCTTAGCCAAGTTGACAAATTACAAATCCACCACAAATGTTTTGGGTTGCTTTTTTTTTTTTTTAATCAACTTTATTAAGTGTATGGTGTAATTTACAATGAAATGTACCCATATTAAGTATACAATGTGATGAGTTTTGACAAGTGTATGCACTCATGTAACCAATAACCACCAGTGCAGTCAACATATAGAACTTTTCCATCACCCCTAAAAGTTCCCTCCAGCCCCTTGGTAGTTAATGCCCCTCTCACCCTTGGCTCCGGGCGACCATTGATCTCTTTTCTGTCAATATAGATTAAAATCTCTAGAATTTCATGTAAGTGGAGTCATACAGAATGTACTTTAGTGTCTGGCTCTTTTCACTCACCCTAATATTTTTGAGATTCATGTATGCTGTTGAGTGCATCGGTAGTTCATTCCTTTTGTATCATTGAGTAGTATTCCATGGCACAGTTATATCACAATTTGATTATCTGTTCACTTATTGATGGGCATATGGGTTGTTTCCACTATTTGGCTATTATAAATAGAGCTTCTATGTACTTTGGTGTGTAAGGCATTGTGCAAAATTGTATGAACATATTCTTTCTCTTGGGCAAGTGACTAAAGAGTGGAATTCCCAGCTTATGCAAATACCTTGCCCATTTTTTATTTGGTTTGTTTGTCTTCTTATAATTGAGTTGTAAGAGCTCTTCATATATTGTGGACACAAGACCTTTGTAAAGATATATGCATTGTGAATATTTTCTCCTAGTCTGTGGTTTGCCTTTTTGTTTTCTTAAAGATGTCTCTCAAAGAGCAGAAGTTTTAAATTTTGATGGCATCCAACTTATCAATGTTTTCCTTTTACGGTTAGTGCTTTTGTGTCCTAAGAAATTTTCCCCTATCATAAGGTGCACAGGTGTTTTCTTCTATATGTTTTATAGTTTTACTTTCACATTTAGATCTATCATCCATTGAGTTAATTTTTATATATGGTGTGTGTTAGAGCTGAAGTCCATTTTTTTTAAAATGTGGAATAGCCAGTTGAGTTGTTCCAGCATTACTTTGTCACCTTTTTGTGGGTCTATTTCTGGACTCCCTTCTGATGCATGGATCTATGTCTGTCCTCAGGCCAATATCACACTGTCTTGATTACTGTAGCTTTATCATAAGACCTGAAATTGGGTACTGTAAGGCCTCCAAATTTATTCTTTTTCAAAATTGTTTTGGCTATTCTTAGTCATTTTGCACTTTCATATAAAGTTTAGAATCATTTATCAATTTCTACTGGAATTTTGATTGGGATTCCATTGAATTGGTAGATCATTTTGGGAAGAATTTACATCTTATCTTTTTGGATCAATATTTGGAACAACATTGAATATTCTAAACCATGATCACAATATTTCTATACATTTATTTATGCCTTCTTTAATTTCTCACATTTTATCATTTTCACTGTAGAAGTTTTCACATTTTGTTAAATTTATCCCCGCCTATTTCATGTTTTTTTGTCGCTATTTATAAATAGTACTTTTTTATTTCAATTTCCCATTGTGTATTGAACGTCAGTTATTTCTGTTCTTTACCATTTCTTTTCTTTTAATCTCTTTGGATTTAATTTGCTCTTCTTTTTCTAGCTTCTTATGATGGAAACTTTGATCATTGATTTAAAACCTTTATTTAAATTTTAAAATAAGCATTTGAACTTATAGATTTCTCTGCAAGCACTGCTTTAACACACCCCACAAATTTGATGCTTTATTTTTATTTTAATTCATTTTGAATTTCCTTTTAATTTCTTCTTTGACCCATGGGTTTCTTAAAAGTATATTTAATTTCAAAATATTTGGGGAATCTTTTGTTATCTTTTCTGTTTCTGATTTCTAATTTTATTCTATTGTGGTCAGAAGACACACTCAGAATGATTTCAGTCTATTTAAATTGATTTTTTTATGGCATAACATATAATCTGATTTGGTGACTTCCATGTGCACTGGAAAAGAAAGGGTATTCTGCTGATGTTGGGTAGAATGTTCTATAAATGTCAATTTGGTTAAGTTGGTCAATGGCATTTAAGTCTTCTGTATCATTACTGATTTTCTGTCTACTTATTCTATTAATTACTGAAAGAGGAGTGTTGAAGTCTTGACTAATAATTGTGGATTTGTCTATTTCTCCTTAAAGTTCTCTCTGTGTTTGTTTCATGTAATTTTAAGCTCTGCTGTTTGCTGCATATGCATTTAGAATGTATGTCTTCTTGATGAATTGATCCCTTTGTCATTATGAAATGTCCCTCTTAATCTCTGATAGCATTTTTTTTTACTGAAGTCTTTGGTTATGTTTTCAGCAAGGATCAGTTTGTAGTAAACTCTCTCAACTTGTATCTGAAAATGTATTTATCCTTCTCAATTGCATGATTTAATTAGATATTGAATTCCAGTCTGGTGGTTATTATCTCTCAGCCCTGTGAAGATGTTATTACATTATCTTCTGGCCTCTAATAGTGCCTTTGCAAAAATGTCTTTTCAGCTAATTATTGTTTCATTTAAGGCACTCTGTCATTTCTATTTGATAGTTTTTAAGACCTCCAATTTAACTTTGGTGTTTGATGTTTCCTCACAATATGTTTGGATTTGGGTTTATTTTTATTTTTTCTTCTTGGAATAGATGTGCTTCTTAAATCCATATATTTATGAGTTGAGTCAATACAGAAAAAGTCAGTCATTATGTCTTAAAATATTGATTATCCATCCCCCCACAAGCTCTCTATTCTCTCCTGGGGAGTTCTTGTTAGAAATATATTTGACTATCTCATTCTGTCCTTGAAATCTTATAACCTCTTTTTCATATGCACCATAATTCATATTTTCCATCTCTTTATCTGTGCTGCATTTTAAATAAACTTTTCAGATCTACTCTCCAGTTCAGCAATTCTATTCAGCAATGTTAAATCTGATTTAAAAGTCCACTGAGTTTTAAATTTCAATAATTATATAAGTCATTTCTAGGAGATCAGTTTCGTTCCAAACCTGCTTGTTATTTATTAAATGATATGTTGTTGCTATGGATCACAGTGATGCCCTTATGTCTATAGTCATTTTAAACACACTCATTTTATCTTTTCCATCAAGTTGTTCAATTATCTGAATTACTGTGGGGATTGAAATATATTGGTCATTTGCCTACTTTTATTCATAGTGGAATATTTTCCTCTTAAGTTTTATAATTTGGTTTTAAGCTTAATATTAGTGAAGCTTTATCTGTGTAAGCCTGTGCATCTCAGACTTGGGCTGTGGGCCTCAAAAGCTTTTTTGCACCAGTTTCTTCCAGGAACCAGAGACTAAGAAGAATTTTTACATTAAATTTTCACTTTAGGGTTTTCTGGACCATACATGTGGTATATAGCACAGCAAATGATTATATATTTTCAAGGGAGACATTTTTTTCTAACCAAAGGCCGGCCAGAAAGACATTCCTCATTGTCTTGTGGTGCCCGCAGGTGGATTTTTTCTTTCTTTAACTTCAGGGAGTTTGGATTTATATAGAAGATAACAATTCCAATTCCTTGCCTCCTGCAAGTCAAAGGAATTTATTATGCAGCTAAATGATCATTGTGCTGGGTTGAATGCATTATGTCCCCCAGAAAAAGCCATATTCTTTGATGCAATCTTGTGGGGCAGACATATTAGTGGGGATTAAGTTGGAATGTTTGGATTAGGTTGTTTGCATGGAAATGCGCCCTACCCAACTGCAGGTGATAACTCTGATGAGATATTTCCATGGAGGTGTGGCCCCACCCATTCAGGGTGGGCCTTGATCAGTGGAGCCATATAAATGAGCTGACAAACAGAAGGAACTCAGTGCAGCTATGAGTGACATTTTGAAGTGCAGCTGTGAGTGACATTTTGATGAGGAGCTACAGCCAAGAGGGACACTTTGAAGAACACACAGAAGCTACAGATGAGAGACAGTTTGAAAACGGCCGTTGAAAGCAGACTCTTGCTCCAGCGAAGCTAAGAGAGGACAAATGCCCCAAGAGCAACTGAGAGTGACGTGTTGAAGAGGAGCTGCAGCTTAGAGAGGAACATCCTGGGAGAAAGCTATTTTGAAACCAGAACTTGGAGCAGATGCCAGCCATGTGCCTTCCCAGCTAACAGAGGTTTTCCGGACGCCACTGGCCATCCTCCAGTGAAGGTACTCGATTTCTGATGTGTTACCTTGGACACTTTATGGCCTTAAGACTGAAACTGTGTGACCAAATAAACCCCCTTTTATAAAAGCCAATCCATCTCTGGTGTTTTGCATTCCGGCAGTATTAGCAAACTAGAACAATCATCAATCAAGAGGATTAAATAAAGACATTTGCAGACAAAAACTTAGACAAGTTTACCACTAATTGAAAAAAGAAAAAGAAGGACTTTCATCAGAAGCAGAATATTTGAACCAAGAAACAAGAATTTGGATGCAAGAAGTGTGTAAACATAGAAATTGGTAAACATAGCAATAAAACTAAACAGGAAATTACTATTTATTTTTCAAAGCAGTTTAACTGAGATATATTCATATACCATTCTATACATCCAACATGTGCAATCAATGGCTTTTAGTATAATCATCAATTTGTGCATTCATCACCATAATCAATTTTAGTACATTTTCATTGGTCCAAAAAGAAAAATCCCATGCCCCTTAGCAGTCATCCCTCAATCCCTCTTTCACTCCCTAGCCCTAAGTAACTACTAATCTAATTCTATTGCTATAAATTTATTTATATTTACATTATAAATAAACATAATCATACAATATGTAGTACATTGTGTCTGGTTTCTTTCACTTAGCATAACTTTTTTAAAATTTTTGTTATTATTATTTAAATTAGAGAGGTTGTAGGTTTACAGAAAAGTCATATAAAAATATAACATTCCCATATAACCCCTATTATTGATACTTTGCATTAGTGTGGTACCCTTGTTACAATTGCTGAAAGAATAGTAAAATATTACTGTTAACTATAGTCCATAGTTTACATTAGATGTATTTTTCCCATATTCCACTTTATTATTAACAACTTGCAAGAGCGTCATACATTTGTTATAATTCATGAAACAGCACTCTTATATTTGTACTATTAACCACAGTCCGTGATTCACAACTGGGTTCACTATGTTATCTGGTCCCATGTTTTATTTTCTAACTTTCCTTCTAGAAACATATGAGACCCAAACTTCCTTGTTCAATCACATTCATTAACATAATTCAGTGCTGTTAATTGCACTCACAATAATGTGCTAGTATCACCACTGTCCATTTCCAAACATTTACAATCAACCTGAAAAGAAATTCTGCACTAATTAAGCATCACCTCCTCTTTCTCAACTCGCATTCTATCCCCTGAATAATCTATATTCTAGATTCTCACTCTATGAATTTGCTTATTATAACTAGAACTTATCAGTGAGATCATACTATATTTGTCCTTTTGTGTCTGACTTATTCACTTAACATAATGTCCTCAAGGTTCTTCCAAGTTGTTGTGTGCTTCAGTACTTCATTTCTTCTTACAGCTGAATAATATTCCATCATACATATATGCCACATTGTGTGTATGCATTCCTCAGTGAATGGACACTTGGGGTGCTTCCATCTTTTGGCAATTGTGAATAATGTCTCTATGAACATCAGTGTGTAAATGTCTGCTTGAATCCCTGCTTTCAGTTCTTTTGAGTATATACTAGCAGTGGGATTGCCAGATCATATAGTAATTCTATACTTAACTTCCTGAGGAACTGCCACAATGTCTTCCACAGTGGCTACAACATTTCACATTCCCACCAGCAGTGAATAGGTGTTCCTATTTCTCCACATCCTCTCCAATACTTGTAGTTTTCTGTTTTTTGTGTTTTTTTTACATTTTTACTTTTTTATTTATTATTTTTTAAATTTTTATTAGAGAATAAAATACAGTATTCCCATACACCTGCCTACCACCAACACCTGAATTGGTGAGGAAAATTTGTTACAATTGATGATAGCAATTTTTTTTGTAATTCTACTATTTTTTTTTAACAGTAGTTACGTGTTTTACAAATGATGAAAGACTATTAAAGTAGTACTATTAACTATTGTCCATACTTTACATAGGGGTACTTTTCCCCATATTACCAACTATTTTTATGTTTTTCATGCCTGTCTTTATTTTATTACTCATCTACCCATATGCTGGATAAAGGGGGTGTCAGTCACAAGGCTTTTTTTTTTTTTTTACAATCACATAAGGAAGCATTTATTTGAGGTTTAACATGAAATCATACAAATAAAATTTGTATAAACACAAATCCACACCGAGGCATAACACAGATAGCAAAGGACAAAGTAAAAACAAAGAAAACTAATTGGCAGCTACATACAGTTGGACAGTTGTGTCTTGTACACTAGAAAGTCTTTTACAAAATAATCATCTTAGATCAACAGAAGACCAATCTTCAACATCATCCTGCAAGATGGGTTACTTTAGTATTTCCTCCTCTTTTCTCCAAGGTCCTCTTTTAGTATGGCTGGTAATTGTTTTGGTGATTGCCACCCCCTCGAGATGCCTTGCCATATGTGCTTTGTTGGCCACTGTATTCTGCATATCCCTGTCCATTTCCATAGTTCCCATAGTTATACCCAGTATAATCATATCCACCATAGCCACTCTAGTTCTGATCACCACCATAGGCACTATTGTAATTTCCATATCCTTGATCATAAGAGTTATTAAATCCTTGGTTCCAGTTTTGGCCCTGACCTCTTCCTGGACCCCTAGTACCACCTTGTCCAGCAGCTACAGCTCCTCTTCCTCCTTTCTGTTGTTGCTGTGGCTGCCTATATACCTCTTTGGGTTGTGCAACTTTGATATCACACTTCCCAGAACCAATTTGATGGTATCTGCTTTCTAATAATTTCTTTACTGGCTCTTCATCTGTATATGTGATAAAACAAAATCCTCTTCTTTCATTTGTTTTTGTATCCATGGGAAGTTCAATATTTTCGATCTCTCCAAATGCTCCAAAATATTCTTTTATTTGCTCTTCAGAAGTATCTGGGCTCAATTCACCCACAAAAACTTTTTTAGGGGGTTCTTTCCCTTTTAAAGCCTTCGCCCTTTTGGGGTCTATCAATTTGCCATCCAGTTTGTGTTCTTTCCGTTCCAAAACCTTGTCAACACTAGCAGAATCTTTGAAAAGCACAAATCCAAATCCCTCTTGATCTTCCAGTGACTGGATCTGTTTTAATTGTGTAGTCTACAACCTCTCCAAATCGAGACAAATATTCAGTCAGATCATTCTTGCTTGTATCCCAGCTCAAGCCTCCAACAAACATTTTACCGTCATCCTGCTGATTCTTGCTCATGTTAATCTTGGATCCCTCTGTGAATTCCTCTATGTTGCTGTACTTGTTCATGTCCTCTATGGTGGTGGAATTGTCGGTAGAGGGGTGCTGGCACACAGACTGAGTCCCGGTAGCAGCGACAGTGGAGCGTTGTATGGAGCTGGATTTAAAATGGCTGCGGAAGGGCAGTCACAAGGCTTTTACAATCACACAGTCACAAGATAAAGGCTATGTGGTTATACAATCATTATCAAAGATCAAGCCACTGGGTTACAGTACAATTTCAGGTGTTTCCTTCTGGCTATTCTAATACACTACAAACTAAAAAGAAATATCTATATGAGTCAGTAGCCATAATCATTTGTTAAATTCTAACTTCTCAGTTAAAACTCCTCCCTCTCATTGGATTATTCTCTCAATCTTCAGGGATATCTGGGCAATGACCATTCTAACTTCTTCATGCTTAAAAGGGGTGTCAACATGATGGAGTAGAGGAATGAAACTGGTTGATGTTCTTGGAGAGACTGGTACCTGTGGGTTTCAGGGCTTATCTGGCATAGGAACAATCTGAAGGCTTTAAGTTTCTGAAAAAATAAACTTAATAAGTAAAAATTTTATAGAGCTCAGGGTATTCTTTAGGGTTTTCAGGACTACTGTTGGTTGGGGCTTGGCATACTGCAGCAATCTGCAATATCTGGCTGAAGCTTTCATAAGAGTAACCTCCAGAGTGACCTCTCGACTATTTGAAATCTCTTAGCCACTGAAACTTTATTTTGTTTCATCTCCCTTCCCCATTTTGGTCAGAAAGGCATTGTTGATCTTATGATGCCAGGTCCAGGCTCATCCCTGGGAGTCATGTCCCACATTGCCAGGAAGACTTACACCCCTGGGGGTCATGGCCCATATGGGGGGGGAGGGTAGTGAGTTTATTTGCAAAGTAGGGCTTAGAGAGAGAAGCCATGTCTGAGTAACAAAAGAGATTCTCTGAGGTTGACTCTTAGGCATAATTATAAGTAGGCTTAACTTCACCATTACAGAAATAAGTTCCATAAGGGCAAGCCTCAACATCAAGGGCTTGGCTTGTTAAATTGGGAGTCCCTAATGGTTGCCAGAATATCAGGAATTCCCCAGGTGGGGAAGTTTAATAGTTCCATATTTTTTCTCCAGTCCCTCAAGGGACTTTGCAAATAGTTTTTAATTTTATGTCCAAAATACTTTGAAATGTATTGAGGTATTACATTAACCTGTACAGAATAAAAAGATCTCATTCCCTATTCTGGGTTCCATATAATTAGTTTGTTTAAATAAATGGATCAGATAGGTTAAATCAGATAGCATGCTACAGAAAATTTAAATTTTGGACAAAATAAACATCTCTTCCTTTGATCTCACACTGAAGTTCAAGTTTTAAAATACAGACAATAGTATCCTTTACCCTGTATTCTGATTTGCCTTAGTCCTAACCAGATCAATTTCATTCATATCTCTAATTGAAATCTGATCTCTTTTTCAGTTTCTTTAACAGTTGCAGAGTGGAGTAATGCTGACTTTCAGAGCTGCAGAACTCGAACTCTGAGTCTCAGGTGTCACACAGATACACAAAGTTCCAGGGAGCTACCAGGTTATACATAAAGAACATGGCATCTCAGAATTTAGAGATAACAGTTAAAACTCAGGAGTAAATGTGACTGCTGTAAGAGCTTACAGTCTAGGGACCTTTACAATGAGCCTTATTAAACATGCTGTA